>NW_015505575.1:632324-644043 GCF_001515645.1 Sinocyclocheilus grahami
AGTCATATACACCTAGGCTGCCTTGAGGGTGAGTAAAACATGGGCTAATTTTCATTTTTGGGTGAACTAACCCTTTAAATCTCTGAATATGTCAGCAGAGGAGGATTAAACTTCACAAACAGCATCACCAGCTTCACGCATTACTAACCAGATTAACTTTATTTCTGTTAGAGTTCTATTGAAGTTCTTACTGACAATTAACAAATTTTTAGGGTTTAGATGTTGATATTTGTTTAATTTGAAGTCGCCTTTGTGGTGGGCAGCGTTTGCTTTATTTGTGATCTTGGGCCTCGTGATTGTTGTATTAGCTTCTTTTTTTTTATTACTTTTTTTATTTTTTTGTTTTAGAGAAAGTCTTGTTCTCTGCCCGTTTTAAGTTCCTGTTTGTTTTTCCTAGCTTATTTATTAATGCTATGAAGTATTTTTTTACAATATTGCTCTTCTTTTTGTCTGGTGTGTTTTCTTTGTATGTCTTATAAACTTGCTTTTCTGTAAAGCACTTTGGTCAGCCTGGTGGCTGTTGTAAATGTGCTATACAAGTAAATTAACTTGAACTCAGACTAACTGTGTGTTACGATTGTTATGTCAAAGAAAATAAAGTTAGATCAAGTGTCATTAGCTGCTTGTTGATGGTAACAAGGTCCTTGTTGATTATATATATATATATATATATATATACTTGATATAATCTTACAACTGCTGATTCTGTCTAATTTTTCTTGACAAATATTGAGTTTATTTAAACGTGGAACGTCTTTACAACCACATCAAATCGGAGACGTTTCAGACGCATGCTCCAGCTTCACATTAGTGCCAGGGTTTTGTGTCAAATGAGTGCGGAAAACGGTACTGTCGATTTGTGCTACCCTGTCAGATTTTGCTATCTCCCATTAAAACAGTAGGTAGTACAATTCAACAACAAACAATGCTACCTGTCAAATTATGGTTTATTAACGTCTAACCCTAAACATACCCTTACAGTAATGCAAATACAGCAATTATGTGTTATTCGCAGTTGTGGCTAGAAGGGATACAGCTATGGCCAGAAACCAACAAAACATAAATTTTTCTACCTATTAGATCGTGTTTTATTAACGTCTACATCTACCTGACCCTAAATCTTTACAGTAATGCAAATACATTAAATAATGTTGTTCAGCATGAGAAAAAGGACGCAATATTCATGCGCAGTAAGCCCTGGTAGGACAATTTTATGGGTTAGGATAAAATGTCAGGACACCGGTGCGCGCTGCAGCCTGTATCAATTCATATCAAAGCGGGAAATAAACTACGAGCATGCAATGTCATAATTATGTCGCCAGTGAAGTTATGAAGTTACCAAAAAGGCGATTAAAGCTGCCTTACAACTGTGCATTGTGTAAGTCATTAAAGGGGTCATATGATGCAATTTCAACTTTTCCTTTCTCTTTGGAGTGTTACAAGCTGTTCGTGAATAGAAAATATCCCTAAAGTTGCAAAGACTAAAGTCTCAAACCCAAAGAGATATTCTTTATAAAAGTTAAGACTGGTCCACGCCCTCCTAAAACCCCTTGTTCAAACACACCCCACATGTCTATGTCACTGTGTGGGAAGATTTGCATAACGCCGCCCAAATGTTCATGCAAAGAAAGAAGACGTAACTTTGATTCTCGCTGTAGTATTGTTGCCGCCACCGCCATGTCATGGAGACGCTGTGTGTTTTGTAGCGAAAAGCGAAACTACTTTGTTTGGCCTTCCAAAAGGGAGGACACAACTAGAAATCAGTGATTAAGTTGTATTTACAACACTTTTCCAGAACAGCTCAGCCCAAATTTTACAGAGGACTGTTTCCTGAACCTGGGAGAGTATCCTACAATCCCGATGTCCGGCTGTGCACAAAGTTTGTTTCTATAAAGTGGGGCAATTCCAACTTTGCAAGGATAGTCTGGCGCTTCAGACTCACAGCCTGTAAGTACGTTTTCATATTTAAGGAATTTGCCACTGATGATTAAAACACGAATTTTGAGCAGTGTAGAGTAGCACTTGTTGTTTGTCGTTTCTCCGATCACAAAAATCAGACATGGTTTTATGTTTACACGGCGCGATACACAACACAACACAACACGTAAAAAGACAGTATAAGTCATTATAATCAGTAATTATGTCCCCACTGGATGCAACAAATGCCTCGTTTGTAATGGGTTTTATTGGTTTTGTCTCGTTGCGCCGGGACACGGCATCATATTATTAGGGGCGTAACATTTCCGTCACATGCTTGAGGTATTCGGCCAATCACAACGCACTGGATAGATGGCCAATCAGCGCACACCTCGCTTTTCAGAATGATAAGCTTTGTAAAAATCGATGCGTTTTAGAAAGACAGGGCATAGAGGAGCAACAATAATATACAGTATGTGGAAAATAATGTGTTTTTTAACCTTAAACCGCATAAACACATTGCATTACACCAAATACATAAAATAATGTTCTTTTTAGCAATGTCATATGAGTCCTTTAAAGAACATGTCTCTGAAATGCAGTGGTTTTCCGAACTATCCTGGAGCAGCCCAGCACTGTATCACTCATCTAACACACCCGATTCAACTCTTCAGCTAATTATTGAGATTTTCAGACCTGAAATGGATCAGAAAATGTAAAGAGATGTGAAAAAATATGTTGTGTGTTAGATCCGTGTCACATTCAGCAGTGGCAGTGGCAGTGGCAGCTCTTGAAATAATAATAGCCAAAACAACTAATAAGCAGCTGCTGTGATGCCTGTTCATCAAAGAACAAAAGAAAAAGAAGAAATCAATAACTTTTGTAGCTTTAAGGATTCATCTACAGTATATTTAATTTAAATTTTTGTGTTTAAGTAATCTAAAAATGTTAAAGTTGATAGCTCTCAATTATACTGTAATGTTGAATGACTAGTCAATGGATAAATATTATGAGGAAAAACTATTTCATAGAAACATCTATTGGTATCAGTGATACTGGCAGTCATAAAAAGATGTCATACAAATATAAAAAATATACTGCCTTTATGTTGTTTCATTCAAGCATGTTGACTTCAATTATGAGACTACAGTGTTTCCCATACATTGTGTACAAATCGAAACTGTATTTCTGAAGCAAACCGACTGTCTTCAGTAAATTGGATGTCATTTTCATTTCATCTTCCATGTAATGCCTGATAAAGCAGGTTTGTGAGCGGAGCCATTACCGGGGAAACCTCGATCTCTTCCACTCCAAAAGCGCCTCCTGCTGGCAGAGAATGAGTTTGTATATATATGCTGCCACAAATAGAGTGTAAGTCTGTGGAAAACACTGGACTATGGTATAAATAAATTCAACTGTATAACAGTTTCACTGCAATTCATGTTATAATGATAGCATTAAAGAACAATAAACATAATACATATGCACTTATCTGTACATAGTAAATGCAGTTATTTTTAAGCGGTTGTTGACATCCTATCTAAAACATGATTTAGCCCAAAAAAACAGCATTACCACTCTAATATGTCTTGTAATATCAGTGCTTGCAAAGGTTCTGTGCGATCCTCTTGTTCAATATTCTCATGGTCTGAATCCGGCTCAAATTGATATGGCAATATTGACGCCATCCTTAACTATACCACAGCAGACGGAACTTGCTGCTTTGGCAAGGGGCGTGGCAGTCCTGAAACACTGTCTAAGCTGTTCGCCAATCACAACGCACTAGGACAGCTAACCAATCACAACACATTTAGTTTTTCGGAAGGAGGGCCTTCGTCAAACCTGGAACTAATTGAGCCATTTGTGCCAGGCTGGGGAGAAAATTATTGTAATAATGTAAATTATGTGAAAAATAATGCATTTTTCGAACCACCAAGCATGAGAGCATGTTCTAGTACACCCCCAAAACAAAATCAAGACTTTGTAAAAGAGCAAAGTAAATGTGAAATTATTGCAATAAATATTATTATAAAGATTTTAATGTTAGGTTGCAATTCATTTCAGAAAAATGTATATATACCAAAACAACTAATATATTAGGCTTTGCACCGACTAATCGACTTCAATGCTCTGCCATGACGCTTTAAGCTTGACGTCTACTAGTCGCTGGTCCTTTAGAGGGCGCAACAGGATAAGAAATCTTTGAAGGACTTCCACATTTACGCTCCGTTTCCAAGCAATTTAAATGACAAATAAATGCATACTCTGAAAGTGCTCCACAAGACGTGTGATTTTATTACTGCGAGTCACCGCGCGTCACTCCCGGATAATCGAAAATGGGCAAAAAGGCGGGAGCTGGTTGCTGAAGCCACGCTCACCTAGCTCGACGGCAGTGTCAGCAGCGGCAATCCACCTGTCACTCAAGTGGCCACGCCCTTAATTATACAGAACTTTAAGGCTTAATATAATTTAAACGGATGAGTTATAAAAAAATTCACCCGCCTCACAGTTGTTATAAAGGGCAAAATTAGCTATATAGACCAAAATCGTTTTTTTGAACCAGGCTGTAAACGTGTTTTTTTCTGCTGTAAAATTGGGCATTTTAACATGAGGAGTCTATGGGATTGACTCCCTTTTGCAGCCAGCCTCTAGCACTTCCCAGTTGGCTTCACGAGAGAGAGCGGGAGGTTGCCGCTTGATTCATATGAATGTAATCTTTACTGTGCTACTTTATCTGTATCTGATTTAAAACAAGCAGAAATCTATGAGAAATATAACGACCCAAAGACAAAAGAACTGATAAAAATGAGCTGTTATAGCAGCAATAGCCATGTGGGCAGTGCCATATGCCATAGCTCTACACAAGGTGTTTATCACAGCTCCAGACTTATTTTTTCATTAATGACGTCTTCAGCGACTAGTTGACTTCGACTCGACTTTCATCACATAAAAGTCGACTTTAAAAAAATCAGAAGTCGTTCAACCCCTAATATATGTCTATATATGTATGTATGTATGTATATATATATTTAAATATATTAACATTAGTATTACAACTGGGGCACGATAACCTTCTGGCCCCTGATAGACAAAAGTGGAGCGACTTCGTTGCTGCCCTATGCACCTTGGGCATTATGGGCAGTAAGTAAGTATTAGTTTTTTTAATTTAAGTTTTAGGCAAAATGTTGAAGAGTTGTCTTGCATTAGCTGATTTAATCTGAAGAAGCCTAAGACAGAAATTATCATTCCAGCACCAGAAGATCCTGTTGATGGAGATGTTTATCATCTCTGTGAGGATAGACATTCTTAAAATTCAGCTGGGGATTTTTGTTTTAGTACTACGTATCAACTTCTTGATTCCTCAAGTTCTACAAAGATGGCAATTTTAAAAGTATTTAAACCTTTCTGAAGGTAGGAGAAACAAAGAAAGGCCTTTTTGCCATTAAAAAAACCTGTTCTAAAGAGACCTGTTTGACCTGTTTTGCTTTTTGAGAACTTTTGCTTTTCTTTTCTGACTGAAGCCTTTTACAATCGTACAATCGTGCCGTGCTATGCTAGAGGAACAACTAATACTTGAACTTGCCTTAAGCACCCAAGGGGGCCCAGAGGGACCAAGTGTTTTGCAGGGAAGTCCCGCAGGAGGCAATACGGCCAAACTCACAGAGGTCGGCCCAGCCTTGAATAATCATCCCAAGATAATTTAGTACAGCCTCGGAACTCAGTGAGGGCCAAGAGCATACAGGAATAAGGCAAACGTCTGAACACTGGTTTGTTATATGACAAGAGTGAGTCCATTCTTGCAGGCAGGACCCGGGCCTGTAAGGCCAGGACGTCCAGATTATAGAACCTGGTAAATGTGGATGGTGAGGCCCAGCCGGCCGCCGCACAAATCTCTACAATGGACACACCGCTAGACCAAGCCCAGGAAGAGGTGATGTCTCTAGTTGAGTGGGCTCTTACTCCCATGGGGCATTGTAGGCTCAAAGAAGAGTATGCTAGCGCAATAGCATCAATTATCTATTCAGAAAGTCTCTGCTTCATGACCGGAATCCCCTTGGTGCAGCCACCAAAGCATTTAAAGAGCTGATCCAACTGCCTGAACAGGGCAGAGCGTTCAACATAAACTCTCAACGCCCTGACGGGGCAGAGTAAATTCAACTCCTGGTCTTGCTCTGAAGTAGGAAACACTGATAGAGTTATTATCTGTGCTCTGAACGGAGTAGAGAGCCCTTTAGGTACATAACCATGCCTTGGCTTCAGAACGACTTAGAGTCGCTGGGCCCGAATTCAAGGCAGGTGGGGCTCACAGAGTGCGCCTGCAAATCTCTCATATGCTTCACCGATGCTAACGACAGCAGCAGAGCGGTGTTCAGCATCAGGGGACGAAGGTCAATAGACTGCAGCGGCTCAAAGGGATGGTTTCTTAGCCCTCAATACCGTGGGCAGATCCCATGTAGGGACAGTGATGGGGCGAGGCGTGTTGAGCCTCCTAGACCCCTTCAAAAAACGAACAACTAGGTTGTTACAGCCCACCGATTGGCCAGCTATAGGAGCGTGAGAGGCTGCTATGGCTGCTACATAGACCTTGAACATGGAAGGGGAACGACCCTTATCCAGCAGCTCTTGCAGGAAGGACAATATCAGAGATATGTCGCAGGAAAAAGGGTCTGCCCCAGCGGGCTGTACACAAGGCGGAGGAGACAGATCATTTAAGGGCATAAAGGCATCTCGTAGACGGTGCTCTAGCCTGAGAGATTGTATTTAGTACGCTCTCTGTGAGGTCCGCAGGCTCCCATAGAGAGGTCAAAGGTGCAGAGCCCACAACTCGGGCTGGGGGTGCCATATTGTTCTGTTCGCCTGAGACAGGAGGTCCCGTCTCAGGGGTATGGGCCATGGGGCTGCTGAGAGCAGCCGAGACAGCTCTGCGAACCAGTGTTAAATGGTTCCATTGTTAAAAAGGCCCAGCAGAGGTTGTACTTCCTTCGCCAGCTGAGGAAGTTCAACCTGTCACAGGAGCTGCTGAAACAGTTCTACTCCGCCATCATTGAATCCATCCTCTGCACTTCTATAACTGTCTGGTTCAGCTCAGCAACCAAATCTGACCTCAGAAGACTACAGAGGGTAGTCTGGAGTGCTGAGCGAATCATTGGTACAACCCACCCTTCTCTCCAAGAACTGTACTCATCCAGAGTGAGCAAAAGGGCTGGCTATCACTATGGACCCCTCACATCCAGCACACTCCCTCTTTGAACTGTTGCCATCTGGTCGACGCTACAGAGCTCTGAGCACCAGAACGGCCAGACAGAGGAACAGTTTCTTCCCTCAGGCAATCCATCTCATGAACACTTGACAATAACTGTGGAACTATTTATTCACTCATACACTTATTTATCTAACACATATACTCAGTCTACATTTCAGTTTGCACATAACCTGTACATACAACTGTCTATTGTTATATACCTGTACATACAATTGTTGATTTGTATATTTTTTTATTCCTTATTTTACTTGTTCTATTTTTTATTTATTTTTATTTTTTATTATCTGTTTTTTTGTTCTGTCACTGTCATTCTGTTACACTGTGGAAGCTTCTGTCACGAAAACAAATTCCTCGTATGTGTAAACATACCTGGCAATAAAGCTCATTCTGATTCTGATTCTGATTCAGTGTTGATTCCTCCAAAGCGGGGCCACTAACAGAACCTTGTGTTTTTGCTCCTTGATTTGTCTGATTACCTGTGGGATCAGGACGATCGGGGGAAAAGCATAGAGGAATGGAATTCTCTTTCGAGAAATAAGTTGGGCAATGAGAGTTGTCTTTTGAGGCGAAGAGGTCGACCTCTGCCTTGCCAAAGATCTCCCAGATTCTCTGAACCATTTGTGGGTGGAGCATCCACTCGTCTGAGGGGACATTGTGCCGATATAGCATATCCGCTCCCTGGCTCAATTTGCCTGGCACATGCGTTGCTCTCAGTGAACGCAAGTTGAGCTGAGCCCATTCTAAGAGGTGCTCTACCAGGATGAAGAGACACTTCGAGGATAGACCACCCTGGCGATTTATATAGGATACCACCGTCATGCTGTCCGAATGAACAAGGACGTGGTGCCCCTTTAAGTCCAGCAGAAAGGTGCGAAGGCCCAAACATACTGCCAGCATTTCCAGGCAGTTGATGTGTAGCCGACTCTCCACTTTCGACTAGTGGCTGAAAGCCGGTTTTCCGTCGCACAGCGCTCCCCAACCCATGTTGGAAGCGTCTTTCGCTCTTGGAAAAATTGACCCCGAGTCCCAGGAATTCCACGTGGCTGAGGAGTAAGGATCTGTGAGATAGTAGCTTGTCCTCCGACTGGGCAAAGATGAGCCAGTCGTCGAGGTAACTCAGAATGCGGATTCCCATCTGTCTCAGCGGGGAAAGAGCTGCATCCATGCACTTCGTAAAAGTGCGAGGAGCTAGGGACAGCCCGAAGGGAAGGACCATGTATTAATATGCCAATCCCTCGAAGGTGAATCAAGAATTGCCTGTGATGGGGGGCTATCTGGATGTAAAAGTAGGAATCTTTCAGATCCAGAGAAAAGAACCAAGTCCCTAGGCACACTTGCAAGAGGATCTGTTTCAATGTAGTCATCTTGAATGCCCGTCTCATAAGGGCGCGGTTCAAGTGTCTGAGATCGAGGATGGGCTGCAGGCCGCCATCCTTCTTGGGGACTGTAAAAGTAGTGGCTGTAAAAGCCTGACTCGCTCTGAGATGGAGGGACCCTTTCCACGACTCCTTTGCCAGCAGATTCATCACCTCAGGGTGCAAGACGTGTGCGTCCCTGCTCTGAAGGGGGTCTTCGAGTGAACTGAAATGTATAACCTCGCTTTATTATCCCCAAAACTTAGCCTGACACTCCGGGGATGGCCCGTGTGACAAGAGGTTGGATTGGTCCGGGAGGCGGGTCGCCTTGTGGGGACCCGGCACTCGTGATAAGTGGAAGAGGAATTTTGCTCTCTCCTTTTTTTCTTTTTGTGTGTTTTGTTTTTCTCGCTATAACTGCGACCAGTTGTGTGGGCGCTTTTTGAATGGGCTCAGTATTCACAACGGAGTTCACAACAAACACATTGCCGTCGGCACCCGGAACTGAACTGGGTGCTTAACAGAGGCCGTTTGGGGGCGCTAGACTCAATGCTCTCGTAGCGAGAGCAGTCAGCCCCCGTGGGCGTGGCCCAGATGTGTCTAGAATCTGAAGCTGTCAGTGATAATCATTAGTGACAGCATTCCCTTTCAATCTGCCTAAAAATATCAAAACCGCTCATTAGAAGAGGGGTACTGATGATACTTATGTGTAAACACACTGGCAGATCAAAATTGCTACACACATTCTCTCAAATCCTCTCGTAGTGGACGAGGGGAGAGGCGGGCCCGCCTTCATTGGCCGCGAGCGCAGCAGAGCGAGACACACGCTCTTGTAGCGGTCTGTCTCAGTGAGCACAGCATCAGCAAGGGCGTGGCCCGGGTGAGCTGTGCACTCAACTCTCCTAGAAGCCTAGAAGGATTGAGCCACTCGACGAAAGCGAGAGGCGCTGATCCTCACGTGTGAAACACACTAACACAATAGTGCTCACTGCACAAGTTAAATACAGATTCATCTTTGTTAGAGCTGTGGTGTTGTTTGATTAGCAGACAGAAACAGGTATTTATTGGATGCTGTCTCTTTAAGACCAAATGCACGGACCTAATACTGGTTTCTTTCTCAACGTTTACGTTCACTTAAGACATAACCGACTGTGTTTACTAGAATACTTGCCAAAACGGTATTTTAACATAACTTTATGTGTATGTGAAAGAGGAATCAATTTGCTGTTCATGCGGTGTCTCTCTCTCGCTGCGTGCGCACTTCAGGTGTGTGTGGCAGCGGCTGAGCGCGCGAGTTAAAATTGCTTGAATGTGTAAACAGGCAAGACAAAACATGCAAATGATAAATTTTCACTCTATGATCCACGAATCACATGCGTTCCGAATTTTGCTGTTTGATCCATACGGATCACAGATCATTTTTGATTCGTTGCACTCTTACTTCTGCATAATATGGGTAGCATTTGCCTATTAAAACTAAATGCAAACATTTATGCTGATAGACAAATATATTAAATAGGTTGCAATGAGATGCACATATACAGTACCTCAGCACACGATTCTCAACCATGGTGAGGATCAACAAATTTTAAATCAGTAAAAATATGAACTCTGATCCATATGACAGCTAACTGACAGTGACAACAGCAGCAGCAGCAGCATAAATTAAGCCAGTACAATTTAAAACTATGATAATATTTTAATAATAATTAACATAAAATGTTTTCAAGCTGCAATGCATGCTGGGAACTTGTGCAATAATATTCAGTGTAGAATTGTTTGTTCAAATGACTCAATTTGAAAAGTTCGGAGAACATTTGGATGTGTTGTGAACAAAACTTGAGTATCTAAGTACGGTAAACAAAACAACCTTTGCTAACGACATTTTTAGAGTATTTTTGTTCAGTTCACACAAAAATTAAACTGACTTCACCTACTAAAATTTTTTTGTTCAGGCTACTTTTTTAACATTGGTTAGTAGAACTTTTCGAAAGTTGGATTTTTTTACAGTGAAGGTGTCATTTGTTAACATTTGTTAATGTATTAACTAACATGAAAGAACAATGAACAATGTATTTATTACAGTATTTATTCATCTTTGTTAACGTTAGTTGATAAAAATACAGTTGTTCATTGTTAGTTAATATCAGTTCACAGTGCAGTAACTAATGTTAACAAACACAATTTGTAATTTTAATAATTCATTAGTAAATGCTGAAATTAACATGAACTAAGTTTAATAAAAATGCTGTAGAAGTATTGTTCATTCTTAGCTCATGTTAACTAACGTAGTTAACTAATGAACCTTATTGTAAAGTATTGCCATGCTATCATTTACAGGCTCCATGGTCTGTACTGTAAATTTTACAAGCCATCAGATGGCACTGTTACAGTACAGTACAGTTGGGAAGTCTCAAATCTTCACTAGGTTTCACTTCTACATTTAATCCCAAATAGGCCTAATAAAACTGACAGGATGCTGTTGTTTTGCTCTTGCACCCATGTTTGGTCCTGGTGTCTGGGTGAGCACACTGCTTTGGGGTTGTTCCCCAACCCATTCTCATGGCAATTCATACATATTGCCGTGAGATTGGGTTGCAACTATTACCAGTTCATAAGCATTTTACGAGGTGGCAAATTCGTAGGAATTCATACGAAGGACCACCCCTAACAAAAATTATACAAAATCGAATGATTGATCATCTAAACGTACAACACTGAAGTATTGACAGCATCTAAAACAAATTACATATTGTCTACATAATGTTACACATTATGTATGACCAACTTTACAGATGTACCAATGAACCCTTATCAATATTGAAATTGTGGCATTACCATTTTGATAACATTGTATTCAGTTGTCATCAATGGCATTGTTTTCAATCGCATTTGTTAAACATTTTACTTGTTTACTTAGGGTACGTTTACACAACAATAATTGTACTATAGTTTTAGATTTTTGAATGATGTTGTAACCGCCCACAGTGCAGTTACTGTGGTTTTTCTAATTGTAGTACCTTTTCCATGCTCTAGGGGGTTCTCTAGAGTACTGAAGTTCTGGGATAAAAGTCAGGGAAAGCAGAGTAAACGTATGTTTGGTTGGAGAGAAGCATGGCTTCCTCTTGTGCTAGCCTCATGTGTAGAGTCCGGGTTGGGAAACCATTGTTTTAAGCTCAACCAA
>NW_015505575.1:644410-652156 GCF_001515645.1 Sinocyclocheilus grahami
AGAGTATTTTTGTTCAGTTCACACAAAAATTAAACTGACTTCACCTACTAAAATTTTTTTGTTCAGGCTACTTTTTTAACATTGGTTAGTAGAACTTTTCGAAAGTTGGATTTTTTTACAGTGAAGGTGTCATTTGTTAACATTTGTTAATGTATTAACTAACATGAAAGAACAATGAACAATGTATTTATTACAGTATTTATTCATCTTTGTTAACGTTAGTTGATAAAAATACAGTTGTTCATTGTTAGTTAATATCAGTTCACAGTGCAGTAACTAATGTTAACAAACACAATTTGTAATTTTAATAATTCATTAGTAAATGCTGAAATTAACATGAACTAAGTTTAATAAAAATGCTGTAGAAGTATTGTTCATTCTTAGCTCATGTTAACTAACGTAGTTAACTAATGAACCTTATTGTAAAGTATTGCCATGCTATCATTTACAGGCTCCATGGTCTGTACTGTAAAATTTACAAGCCATCAGATGGCACTGTTACAGTACAGTACAGTTGGGAAGTCTCAAATCTTCACTAGGTTTCACTTCTACATTTAATCCCAAATAGGCCTAATAAAACTGACAGGATGCTGTTGTTTTGCTCTTGCACCCATGTTTGGTCCTGGTGTCTGGGTGAGCACACTGCTTTGGGGTTGTTCCCCAACCCATTCTCATGGCAATTCATACATATTGCCGTGAGATTGGGTTGCAACTATTACCAGTTCATAAGCATTTTACGAGGTGGCAAATTCGTAGGAATTCATACGAAGGACCACCCCTAACAAAAATTATACAAAATCGAATGATTGATCATCTAAACGTACAACACTGAAGTATTGACAGCATCTATGTTACACATTATGTATGACCAACTTTACAGATGTACCAATGAACCCTTATCAATATTGAAATTGTGGCATTACCATTTTGATAACATTGTATTCAGTTGTCATCAATGGCATTGTTTTCAATCGCATTTGTTAAACATTTTACTTGTTTACTTAGGGTACGTTTACACAACAATAATTGTACTATAGTTTTAGATTTTTGAATGATGTTGTAACCGCCCACAGTGCAGTTACTGTGGTTTTTCTAATTGTAGTACCTTTTCCATGCTCTAGGGGGTTCTCTAGAGTACTGAAGTTCTGGGATAAAAGTCAGGGAAAGCAGAGTAAACGTATGTTTGGTTGGAGAGAAGCATGGCTTCCTCTTGTGCTAGCCTCATGTGTAGAGTCCGGGTTGGGAAACCATTGTTTTAAGCTCAACCAAAAGGATTTTTTTCTTACCTTCATCTACAACATTGATCATCCTAAATACCTATTTATGAGACCTTCTACAATGCTTATGCTACTCCGCTTATCATTTGGGATTTGGGGTGACCCATGCCAATAGTAACAGTGATTTGACTGGTTCCACTGATTGATGATGATGGAGTGTTATAAGGATAAAGTCATTGCAACGCACCCTAATGTAGCGCCTGGAGATCTTCAAACAAAGCTAATTGGAGCTCACTCTAGAAAGGAAACTTATGGGATGTTTGCTCCTCACTAATTTAACAACTCATCGTCATCATCTTCACTAAGGGACAGAGACTTTCTAGGATAAAGCACTATTTAATGGACAATGAATAGATAAGCTCTTTTCTTTAGTAATTCTTTACTCATTTTGAAAGCAAATGAGAACATTCATGAATCAAACTTTTTGCTTACTTGTTGTTTGTGTCTTTATGAGGTTTTTTGTGGCATTTCTTATATAAACACTTTTTGAGGATATTTTTGTGGGCAGCTTCTTGGTTTGTGTGTTACTGGGTCTGGTTAAACTCAAAATAGTCCGTGGAGTCCTCCCTTATAAATGTAATTGTAATTTGCCCTTCTGGGAGTGCTCAGCGGGACGGTTACAATGTGACAAATGTAGATAACTATGTTTATTGTCTATCAAAAATCTTATTGTATAACGCCGTATATAACGCAGTAGTGTCCCTCCATGAGTGAGGGGCATGTGGAGGACAGGGTGAGGGTGCTTTCAGCACACACTGAGGCCGAGTCTTTTAAAAGAGTTACTGACATCTCGCTTAACTACAAAACATCACAACAGGGTAATCAGTCATTAAACACAGAACACAAACAGCCTATGTTGTGTTCTGTGCTGCTGAGTGGTTTGTGATTGTAGCTCCGTGTAGCATTGATTTTCTGTTGAATCTCTACCCTGCAAACAAGCCTGCACTGGCCCTTTATGGGTTGCCAGCGCAGGGCCCCTGAGAATTTGCTCATTGGCAAAACATTGTCCCCTTAGCACTGGCCCTGCACGGGCAGCCCTTACTTAGCCTCCAGGAAGCCAGTGCTAAGGGGCCAAAGTTTTGCCAAGTGGGCCCGTAAAGGGCCAGTGCAGGCTTGTTTGCAGGGTATCTTACTATCACTCTCTGTTGTTTAAATTGATAAAAATATAACTTAATTCCCACCATATTTCTGATATTATCTATCAAACTAATCTGATTAATTTGATCGTTCGCTTTTATTCTAAAACAGCAAGTGCAGCGCGTTAGCATTCGTTAGCCGGTTAGCTTGTCATTTGTGTTTCCATTCGAGTCTATTACCTGTTTTCTTTATTTCTCTCGCTCCGTTTTTTCACGAGTTCATGAAACAACAGTGGTAAGTCAGAATCATAAATCACGGTGAGTAATGGCTTCTTCTCCTGCTATTGTTGTTTGCACCACTTGCCACATGTATAGTTTAGCTCCCTCTGTCGGCGACGAGGGATTCACATGTGATAAATGCAGGGAAATAGTTAGGCTGACAGAGAAGATTTCAGAATTAGAGAAACGCATCCAAACTTTAATTGAGGATAGTAGGAATGTAAGGGCTCTAAATATGGCTTTGGATGCGACTAGCTCAGGGAGTCCTGTACATTGTTCGGTTCCGGTTACAGAGCCCCCGCAGCAGGGCGACTGGGTGACTGTGAGGCGGCATAGTCGCGGGTCAAAACATTTGAACAAGCTCTTATTGCATTATAGTCCTCCACGTCCGCTGCATTCTCAAAACTCGGGCAATTTGATAATACTTAGAATATCAAAATCAACTGCGGGTGGGAGATCCTTCTCCTATTTAGCGCCCAAACTCTGGAATAACCTACCTAACATTGTTCAGGAGGCAGACACACTCTGTCAGTTTAAATCTAGATTAAAGACCCATCTCTTTAACCTGGCTTACACTAAAACATTTCTAATATTCAAATCCGTTAAAGGATTTTTAGGCTGCATTAATTAGGTTAACCGGAACCGGGAACACTTTCAATAACACCCGATGTACTTGCTACATCATTAGAAGAATGGCATCTATGCTAATATTAGTATTTTTCTTTCTAATTCCGAGGTCACCGTAGCCATCAGATTCAGTCTGTATCCAGATCAGATGGTCACTGCAGTCACCCGGATCCAGTACGTATCCAGCCCAGATGGTAGATCAGCAGCCCTGAATGTCAGCGGAGATCAGGAAGAACTAGAGGAGCCCCAGAGACAGATCCCCAGTGAAGACCTTGTCTCAGACTGCCAACGGAACAAGACCACAGGAACCAGTTGAGTCCTCTGCACAATGTGACATTGCTGCAGCCTGGAATTGAACTGCTAGTTCGTCTGGTCAGAGGAGAACTGGCCCCCCGACTGAGCCTGGTTTCTCCCAAGGTTTTTTCTCCATTCTGTCACCGATGGAGTTTTGACAGGAGACAGGACCTATCTGAGGGTTGCCCCCCCTAAAAATATGATTAAAAACCAAGTTGTACATTGTAAATAACAACATTTTATACTTTAAATAATTGTGTAAGTAGTAAAACAACACAAACGGGGCAAAAATGCATTTTAAGATTAGAAACATGTTGAGTCTCCCCCTCCCTTGCCTCACAGTGCTTTGGTCCAAATGCCTGCTTTCCTCTTTTATATTAATTAAATAATAGTTATTTTAATCTTTTACATCACCTACACACACACACGAGTCCGGTGAGAGAGAACAAAGCCAATAATTGTGGAACTCCAGTAAGTAAGGCTGTCAAGGCTATTTTATTCACTTAAACATCGGATAAAGTGATTATTTTCTCTTTAATACAGATGATGCCAATATATTTTTCGATGAGTCTGCCCGTTTGCTACTCAAAACTAGCTCAAACTAACCGCGTTTCGAAGGGGTCCCCCAGTAAAAAGGGGCTAAAATACACATTATTGGGGTATCTATAAAAACAACCCGCAGCAGCAGTGATCAAGTAGCCCAATTCCACAGGAAAACCGCGGACTTGGCAATACTGTGACGGATAGTAATGTCTACAACGGACACAAACACTGTCACGGTGCGGCCACAACAGCTTGAAGTTGTTTAATTTGGCACGGTCTCCCTGCTGCACTAATAGTAAGGCTTTCCTCTGTGTATACATATCTGTACAAGTACAATTTCAGGTGTATTATTTGTGTCCTCTTCAAAAATTGCTCTTGAGAAATTTTTATGTTTATTTTTTAAATAAATAAACAAATAAGTAAATAAATAAACAACTGTTAACTCGAACAATACAAAATAATTATATTATATATATATATTTTTTTTGTGTGTTGTTTTTGTCGGCACCGATAGCCTCGTGGGCAGTGTGCTGACATACAGCGCTGTTGTGCTACAGATGTCCAGAGTTTGAATCCTGGCTTGAGGAGCTTTCCTAATCCTGTTCCTCTCTCTCTCTCTATATGTGTGTTTATATATGGCTGAAAATGTATTGGTATAAAATATATTTTAGCAAATATATTTTTGGCCATGTTTTGTATATTTTGAAATACAGTTGAAAATATATATTTTCTGCTGTATGGGAACAAGAACAACTCACATGAAACACATTATGTAATATTCGCATCAACTTGTGTGATTGTTACATGATTTATAATTGTCAGGAGAGAGGGAGGGATAATATGCCTATTTAATACCTACTACACTTATGTATATATGCACATTTTCTCCTCTCCTCTGAGCTGCACATCACTCGAGACAATAATTTACACAATCAACCCACCGCATCAAGTAAGTTTTCTCAACCATCTTTCTGAAAAGTAAACAAGATTATGCAGGTCAAGGCATATCCAAATCAATGTATAGGCTGTAAGAAATTATAGTCTGCCTCGACCAAACTCCACTCCAATTAAACTATTCTCCTTTCTCTACAAAGAGCTTAATTATCATAGAGATAATTCTTTATGTAAATAGTATCTCTTGAACGTTACTTCGTCACCTATAGCGTGGGAGTGGCAGTAGGCCATCAAGAACCATTTGCTGACCAAAAGGGTATATGAATATAATTGCTAGGGATTCTAGATAATCCTTAACATTTGGTTGTTTCCACCTGAAATACTTCCAAAGATGTGGGAACGGAAGGCTATCACTTTCATTGTTATCCGCAATTTACATTTAAGACGAAACTTCATTTACAAGTCTAGCGGCAAGATGAACGTAATAGAGTATAAAATGTTTGAGCATAGGAGGCTCGGGGTTCAGTCTGACTCCGTTGAACCTAAGGTACTACATGTACTTCGACGTCTTCACTTTTTCTTACATTGGCGAGCCACCCAGCACAGGAGTTTCCAAAAAGCAGGAAAAAAGGTAAGAAAAGTGGTTTATTTTTCTTTTTGCTGGATTGGTCAGGGAAACCCCTTCGTTTAAAAAATCTAGAAAAGAAATGGTAAGGATAGAAGATAAGTTTATTCAGTATTAGCAGGAGGCGTTCTTAAGCCTATTCAGTACAATTCTGTTTAAAATTCGAACAGAACTGAATTAACCTGACGTAGTGTGGTGGCAGAGCTGTATTGGAATCGTTGTTTCTAAAGTAACTGAAGCAAAGTGCTTATTTGAGCCAGAGGAACTGTGGCTAGAAAAAGGCTGTTTGAGAAAATATAACAAAAAAAAAAGAAGACCTGACGTACTGTGGTTTTGTCCGATGTACTGTGACAAACATTGTAATATTTTTTTAACAGTTGCAGAAGTTGAAGCTGTTATAATTCTGTTAAGATTCTAAAGTAATTGAATCAGCCCGACGTAGTGTGGTAGCAGAGTTCTATTAGACCTATTGTTTCTAAAGTAACTGAAACAGAGTTGTGATAATTCTGATGAAATTCTAAAGTAACTGAATTGACCCGATGCAGTGTGGTTACAGAATTATTTCATAACTATGGTGTTTTTATGTTGATTAGCCCGACTACTGTGGCTAAGTAAACTGTTTTAAAAATATAACATAAAACCCGAAGTAGTGTGGTTTTGTCTGACGTAGGCTACTGTGACAGTGTTAAATTTTTAACAGTTTAGTGTAGAAAAGTTTAGAGACCCAACGTAGTGAAAGTCTGAAACAGAGATGGAAACATTTAGATGTTTGTATGAAGGGACAGCTAGACAGTTGGTAAATGTTCAGTCCAATTCTGAATATGAGGAGAATAACTGCAAGGAAGCCATTAGTCGACATAATTCCTCAGATGATTCTGTGAGATTCCCAATAACACCAGTGCGAACTAGACAGACTGGAAATTAGAGGGTTCTTGATCAAAGAAATTAAAATGGCCAAGCTGTTAGACAACTGTCTTTTATGGACTTTCAAAGTCTTATTACAACAGTGGGTTCTTTTGAGCCTGATAACATGGATCCTGTAGAGCTTTTGTCAAAACTGGAGAAGGTAGTGGAGGTTTATAGTGTGTCAGACGAAGATGCTTGTAGACTTCTTATGATTTGCATACCACACTCATTAACCAGTGCTCTCTCACAGGAAGTTCGTGACAAAAGAGCAGACAAAGGTGCAAGGAGAGAAGCTGTACTTAGACTTGCTGGGACTAATTTGGTTAACTTGAGAAAGATAACTGAGGTGACAATGGAAATTGGAGAACACCCTCTAGCATTTGCATCCAGGTTGTGAGAAATGTTTAGCTGTTACAGTGGTTTGCCCAATGCAACTAAACAAAATCTCATGTTTAAGTCTGCATTAATTGCACAGAGTAGTTCACACATGCGAGAAGCCATTGCTCTACATGTAGATGTAAATACACCATACGAGCAAATCATTTCCAAAATGACACAGCATTTCAATGCAAGAAGTCAAATGAAAGCTGCAGAATCTAGATATCCAGTTGCTGTATTCAGCGGGAGAGAATGTTGTAGATTATCTAACGGTTTCCATCAGAGACCAAAGAGATTAGAAATAGTAAATTCAGAAGGTGTTACTATCTGTTATGCATGTGGAAAGCTGGTCACATTGCTAGACATTGTCAAGACAATGAGAGATCTCATCAAAGCTTTGTCTGTTATGCATGTGGAAAGGATGGTCACATAGCAAGGCATTGTTTAGAAAAAGTTAGGAAAGATCAGGAAGTTGTTTGTTTTGCATGTGTACGTTTGGAACACAAGGCAAGACAGTGTCACTTTTCACACAAAAGAAGGATGAGCTATCGTGATTTGCTTAAAAAGATAGGCAGTTTAGAAACCCAGTTGGCACTGTTGAAAGGAAATAAGGAAGAAGCCATTCACACCTTGCCAGACAGAGCACTGCATGAACAACATGACTGTAGCTCAGTCACAAGCAGATGCTGATGTGAATTGTAGGAAAAGTTTTATGATAGTATTATATTTGAGAAAATATGTTTACTATCAAAAGGGGGTGATTCTTTATCATTTTTGGGAAATGTGTTAATGGCATTAATATTTAAATTTAATTAATGAGAAATTATTGAATTGCATTCTGTGATTA
>NW_015505575.1:652231-655609 GCF_001515645.1 Sinocyclocheilus grahami
GAATGAGACTGTGATCAATAAACCTAAAGACACTTCTTGGGCCTGCTCTGCCGGGAATAGTTTTGATAGATTTGGTTGTTTTATGAGACAAATGTATGCTATGCTGCTGACTGTTTCAGTACCGGTCGTTCAAAAGGAACAGGTGTTTGAAAAGATTCTAAGTGTAGAAAATCTGGGAGTACTACAAGAGAATGTGTTGAAAGAAAGGAAGGATCTACCCAGATTTGTCACTCAGTTGTCATCAGGAGAATGGCGAGGAATAGACACGGAATGCTGTGACAAAACTCCATTTGGGTTTATCTGTGAGTGTGATGCTTTGAAAAAACAACCATTGTGTAGAGCACCCCAGAATAACTATGAATCGTGTGAAATTAATTTAACTAATCTTCACAATAATTTTACTAGGGTAATAGTGTCAGACAAGAGAACATGTATTACAACAACTCTAAATCACTTCTCCATTTTTATTGATAATAACCAGACATTCTGTCCAATTAATGATACTTCATTTTGTATGACCCCTGAATCAACCTGGTCTATAGGAAATTATCATTTTCCATTTGTAAACACCACCCAACACCACCCAACAGGCAATGTCAGTAAAACCAGAGGAACAATTGGGCTTTGTGGAAGAAATTCCTGAATTTCATTTTGAGTTACCAAAACTGGATGATATGCTGATGTCATTAATGCAAAGGAAAGATAACCACATTAGGCTTTAACTAAACAAATTCATGATGGAGACTTAGTCATTGCAAGTGGTTTGATTTGGGATGTAACTTTTAAAACTGCCATTTGTGTTTGTATCTTTCTAATTATGTGCCAATGCATGATGCTATGTTGTATGTGTTCTATGGTGAAACGTCAAACTGCAGATAGTTCAATGATCAATATTGGGCGCTTCCATTGGTTGTGATGGTTCTTGATTACCTCTTCCAAACCCTAGAAACATTTTCCAAATTTAAACAATCCTGTTTTTTAAACAAGCAAAAAAAAACCTGTGATAATTTTGCTCAAATGAAACGGAGCTGTAACCAGTGTGCATGAGGTGTAGACCCAATGACGGGTAAGAATCTCTGATGGCCATAAATAGGGATCATTCCTAAGCCAGGGCTTCACCGCCACTGGGCACCTGCCCAGGAAGGGAGGTGTGATCTGTGTAAGGGAGTGGATCTGATGCTTCTTCCGGGCCAAGAGCATCAAAGAGGGGACTGTAAGAAATTATAGTCTGCCTCGACCAAACTCCACTCCAATTAAACTATTCTCCTTTCTCTACAAAGAGCTTAATTATCATAGAGATAATTCTTTATGTAAATAGTATCTCTTGAACGTTACTTCGTCACCTATAGCGTGGGAGTGGCAGTAGGCCATCAAGAACCATTTGCTGACCAAAAGGGTATTTGAATATAATTGCTAGGGATTCTAGATAATCCAATCACCTTAACATTTGGTTGTTTCCACCTGAAAGATTTCCAAAGATGTGTGGAACAGAAGGCTATCACTTTCATTGATATCCGCAATTTACATTTAAGACGAAACTTCATTTACATGTCTAGCGGCAAGGTGAACATAATAGAGTATAAAATGTTTGAGCATAGGAGGCTCGGGGTTCAGTCTGACTCCGTTGAACCCAAGGTACTACATGTACTTTGTCACTACTATTCTGTAATAAAAGTTATTCTCAAGATCTTCGACGTCTTCACTTTTTCTTACAGGCTAATCCTCACACTCTCCTAGGTTATTCACTGTAATGTTTAGATTAAAATAGCCATCATAAAAGAAGAAGAAAAAAAAGTTTCAGCTAAAAGTGTTTGCCAAAATGTCCCAAATATCCTACCACATCTGCAGACCCGGGATAAATCGCTTAGCTGTTCCATGGTCGATTGTCCATCAGGAGTGGTCATAACAATGGCCTGTCCTGTGGGCCAATCATCCTCCCCTGCTTTCGCTCGACCCTGGGGGTATCTTATAATGTACCTTTCCATAGCAATTAGCAATGGGTTCCTTCTCGCAGAGGTTGTGCTTCAGCCTGTCAAGCCTCCACACCCCAGCTTTGGTCTTTCCCAAATGTTAGCCATCTTTCCTAGCTGTCACCGTTTTTCCTCTGTCGCTAACTTGTCTTTCCTGGATCCCTTCAATTCCAAACAGCCCAAGGGTTCTCCAGAGTGTCTGCCCAGTAAAACCTCGGCAGCCGACCTCTACTGGTAGATTCTAGGCCTTTCATCCATTTTGCTGGCTCTTGAAGATAAGACCTTGATATTTTTTAGCTTGCACTCATCCTCTCTTACCAGGGTACTGTTAACTCTCATAAAATATTCTATATAATATACTCTAATATAATATTCCTGCTAAAGCAAAAGTCATGTTTTTATGAAAATGCACTGGAACTGCATATGTTTTCCATGGATTCATTGTATTTGTATTTGAATTTGAGAAGGAAACATTGGACTTGGGCTCATATTTCCTTATCAGTATGATGGACTGATAACTTTACTATAAACATCTCAACACACATAAATATTTGACTAGTTCAGCAGTCATTAGTATCGGGTGAAGGTCACTGTATAGGTGCATCTCAATAAATTAGAATGTCGTGGAAAAGTTCATTTATTTCAGTAATTCAACTCAAATTGTGAAAATCGTGTATTAAATAAATTCAATGCACACAGACTGAAGTAGTTTAAGTCTTTGGTTCTTTTAATTGTGATGATTTTGGCACACATTTAACAAAAACCCGAAACGAACATTTTCTCCACAAAACTCAGATCGCGCGTGTGCAAAATGCACTTTTGTGCGCTCAAAATATGATCTTTCACGCGCAGAATTGTGGCAGAAATGTAAGCCCATAACTATAGGGCCTAGGTTTGAGGCCCGTGCAGGGCTCTACCTGATTTTTGTGTTTGGAAATGAATGTTGTGAATCAGGGGTTGTTTTCTAATTAAATGACAAAATTCTTAAGTTGTATTGTATTAAGTTGTAAAAAAATTGTTTAATTATTATTTAAGTTATTTAAAATATTTCTGTGGCTCAGTGGTAGAGCGTTGTGTTAGCAGTGCGAAAGGTTGTGGGTTCGATTCCCAGAGAACACTCATACTAGTAAAAAATGTATAGCCTGAATGTACTGTAAATTTTTGTAATGTTTACACCAAGGAGGCCTCTACACACACAGGCAGATACAAGATTATAATAGTAGAATAACGTAATACATAAATGGCTAGATTCACATTGATTATACATGTTTCATTCATATTTTGATGAATAAAAATCTTCTACAGTTTCAAGCCTTTCATTTGTTACATTAATGTGATTATAGTGCCAAAATATGTATTGGAGCTAGGCCTAGCCTATAACACTCAACAATAAGCCACCTTTTCAATC
>NW_015505575.1:655619-657430 GCF_001515645.1 Sinocyclocheilus grahami
TTGGCTTGGCATGCTCTTGACAGTGCTTCATAGCATGCTTTTGCGGTTTCATGTGGATGAAGATTTTTTTTTAAACGGAAGAATGTAAAACTCATGGAATGTTTAGATTACATTTAGGCCAAGTTAATATCCTACTTTTTGTATGATTTCTAGGCGTTTTTCTTGCCGCAGTTTTAGCCTATTAATCTTGATTTATCTAGAACTTATTTCGTTCAAGGTTTTTTTTTTATTGAATTTATTTATTTATTTATTTTTTTATGGTGTGTCAGAGTAAATTGCGACGCGAATAGAGTCTCATGAACATGCAGCCTTGTACACAGGACCAACGGCTAAGGTCAGGATTTTTCATTAAGAAACTTTAGCCTGTAGATTGAAATGAAAGCCCCTTAATACAACATAAGGAAATTGTGTAATTTTAATGGTTTTCATAATGACTGTTTAATAAACATAACATGCAGCAAGAGCCTTTGTGTAAATGTAATTCTTTTTTTTTTTGATGCGATAGGCTGCAGCCTACGACTATCCCACGTTTTGAAATTAACCCTCACTGTAAATTTTCTAATGATTTTTAAGGATGTTATAATGTTATATTATGTTCTTGTTGTTTTATTTCATTATTTGATCTCTGATAATTTGTCAGTTTGCAAACTTTCCCTTTGCGCCACCTGGCGGTAGTTTCGTGAATGACTTTAACACGTGACTCACTTGCAGTTAACGCCGTGGTCCTGCGGCGGTAATAGTCATTTTGGTTGTCCACCATTGTTTGGTATGTTTGAATCCTCAGTATTCATAAAAGAGTACACGAAAATTGTACTAATTCTCGCAAGATTCGGACGTACGTATACTTAATTTGCGTTCTAATATGCCTACTTACCTACTATATAGTAGGAGATAAGAGTACATGAAGAAAGAAGTATGTTCGAAAACCGCAGTATTCATAAAAGAGTAGGTGAGAAATCCCCGGATGTCCTACTGCTTCAGCCCAGATTCTGAAGTGTTCACTTTTCTATCCAAGAAGCCCACGGGAGAGGATACGTCATCATCGAACGTGATGGAGAACAGCAACGTGGGTGTTTACAAATGTGAGTATTATAAATCAAATGAAATGATACTCTAAAGAAGAAACTAAAACTGCCAGCAGGTGGCGGTAAATGTCTTTATGACTTGATTCGTTTGAAAGTCTGATTCATTCAGGAATGAAGTAAACGGCTCTCTCTATGAATGGGCCTTTGAATCACTGGTTCACACAATTTGTTCAAAATGAGGATTAATTCAGAAACTAATCGCCGCTGTGTTACTCACAGACGCACAACAATTCTGCTTTATAGGTAATATTTTCGTTGGCAAAATTGAACAAAAACACAATATTGTGTTTAAAATATAACACAATATTAACTTCTTATTTACTGTTGTATAAAACCACATTTGCACTTGTGTTCTTCGTGACAAAAACAGCACTCGTGTGATATTGCTCTCGCTGCTTGTGTGATATCGTGTATCATATTATATAAATATGAGACAAAAACTATGAGGCATTTTTTGCCCCAATATCTTGAATTTTGGGGCATAACACCATTCATGGAGTTGTTGCCCTGCATCTTATTTGTCAACAGTCAACTGTATGAAATGTAAGATGACGTACAGATCTGGGGGTGGGGCCAGTGCATTAACAGCATTAAAATATATATTTGAATTGTGTTATTTTTTTCATTACTAATTAATTAAAGGGGACCTATTATGCCCCTTTTTAGAAGATGTAAAATAAGTCTCTGATGTCCCCAGAGTGTGTATGTGAAGTTTTAGCTCAAAAT
>NW_015505575.1:658852-675643 GCF_001515645.1 Sinocyclocheilus grahami
GTGAAGGCAGCATCAGTGAAAACAGGGAGAGGCGATGGTAGCTTTAGTAACATTAGCCTCACAGAGTGCCAAGAAGCTCTTTCAGAAAGGCAATTTGAAAACAAAATATGAAGCGCTTACTTTGTCTAGATCTGACGTTCGCGCACGAAACGTTGGTATTGATCCCTCTTTCAGAATCAGACTAAAAATCCAGCATTGAATTGACCCTTGTTTGTGATGCAGTCCGGTGTAGAATGATTGGCATGACTTTATAAATTTTTTTCGAACATTTCCTTTGAAAATGAAACCAAACCACAGTGTCCTTAGCGGCTCAGATGGAGGGAGTCTATGGAGCTCCTATGTTCATTGCTGCATCGCAAAACACAACACTTGTATTGACTCTTTGGTGCTGGAATTGTATATCTCCAGTAATGGCGGACCGCTGCTTCTCACTCAGGCCTGTGTCTATGCTAATAGGGCAGAGAGCTTCACAAATGGGCGAGACTTTTTCCCTATGGTGACATGTACCAAGGGAGAAATCTGGAATCGCTTGTTCTGAGAGACTGTTTATGTTTTATTGAGATTATAAAAAGAATGAGTGGGTGGATTTTTACCATTATAGGCTGGTTGTTTCCAGACACTGCAGCCACACAACTGTGTTCAAACACCTTATAAAAGTGATTTTTGCATAATAGGTCCCCTTTAAGTTAACATGTTAAACTGACAGCCCTAAATATAATATAATATAATATCCACCACTTAATCAAGCCACTTTTCTTTAAAACATTTTTAATGATTTATTTCACCTGTCATTGCGTTTGCTCTCGTGTTGAGATATTTCGTCTGCAACCATTAACGTATGTCTACAGCACCTCATTTGACACACATCATTCTCTTTCTATGAAACCTGTAAACCGCATTTACTGGTTACAGTGACACCAACTCTATACTGTAGCAGTTTGGCCGAGAATTATTTAGCATTTACTAGAATTCAATTAAGTGGTTTTCCCAACTAATTTTTGCTTGTGCGCGGCATATTATTTCTTCTGCGTGGTTGAGACGTAAGAAGTGTGTGGCCGTGCATGCGTGCAGCTTAGAGGGAACATTGGTCGTTACGGTCACAATCACCATGATAGCCACCAGAGGGCACTCCATCCCATATAGTACCTCTGTCAATGAGTCTTGGACTTAATTTCCCATAATCCTTTGCCATCTCACTGGACATAATACACTGCTCACTCACTCATCATCACTGATTGCATTCACCTGTGGGGTGGGGGGGGCAGCACACACCACACACCAAACACCAAGCTCCAGTGGCCATGGAGCTTGTCATATCACAGTCACCAGCATACAGTTCTGATGGTCGCTAGTCTTGTACTCTCAGTACCTTCCAGTCTATTTATCTCCACACCAGAGCCTCTTCACAAGATGGATGCCACTCCAGAGCCTCCAGCCATCATGGATGTGACACCACAGTCTTCAGCCATCACGGAAGCCACTCCAGTGTTCCCAGTCATCACAAATGTTGCATTTGAAGACACCAAGGCATTCCATAGGCGTTTGAGGCTGGCTTCCAGTTTGGCGGACCCACCACTAATGTTGGTACGGGTGGACGGCATCCCCAGCTCCACAGCGTTCTCAAGCCTGGCAATCTCAGAGGTTCTCGCACCTTCCGCTGCCCTTCCTGTAATGGCGGTCGCAATTTTGTGTGTCTGGGCCATGCACACTTCTGAGGTGATGGAATCCATGGCCATGGAGGCAGTCCCTGAGCACTTAGCCTTTCGTGACACGACCATGAAACTTCGTTCCTGAACTCCCTTAGTGTCCTGTTATGGACTCAGGAGCTGTTTCTAACCTCTCTGTGCTTTCTGTTGCAGTTCTGTATGCTCTGCCTTTGTGGCCTTCCGATCCACCGTAGTGGTTTTCAATTATTCCTGATCTGCCTTGGGGGTCTTCAGACCCATTTGCTCTGCTTGGTGGTCTTCAGCTCCACCTGCTTCACCCCAGTGTTTTTCTGCTCAGCCCTGGTGGTCTTTGGCAGCCTGCCCTGCCCTGACCTCCTGCTCCTCTGGCTCTGCCTTGGCTTCCTGTTCTACCCATGTCTCCAGTTCTTCCACTCCATGGACCTGGCCCTCCATCCCTCCCCCTATTCCACCTCCACTCTGCCTCCCTCACGGTCACTTCATTTCCCATAATCCTTTGCCTGGACTCATCATCACTGATTGCATTCCCCTGTGTCTCATTTACCCTGTTAGCTCACCCTATAAAAGCCTGATTAACGCAGTCATCCATTGTATGTGTCCAAGTCTTGTATGTGTCATTACTGCCATGTCTTGGTTCCTGGTCTTGTTATTCTGCCTGTTTTCCAGATTACTCTTTTTGCCTCAGCCCCTTACTCTGTTGTTGTTTTGGATTGTTTATTGTGTATGACCTTTGCCTGCCTTTGGATTATGTTTGTTGATTACCACTTCAATAAACATTGCATCTGGATCCCCAAGCTTTGTGTCCCAGTGCAGTTTCACGACAGTTACTTAGTAACCGGGGTAAACAGCTGCCACTCTGATGACGCAAACGTATTGTGGTTTGGCACCAAAAACAAGTGGGGGCAGTGGGAGGAGGGAACAACTGAACTCTGATTTGGTGTGAAAGTACCCTAACAGAAAAACTATGCTTAGAGTCTCCAGGTTTTGAGGTAACAACAGATATGACCACGTTCTGAGCCTCCAACAAATGCCTTGAGTTCAAAGTCTTTGTCCAGTGAGACAACAACAGATGCAGCATGTACCGTGTCTCCAACCTATACAGACAAAGTGGATTGACCAAGTTCTGAGTCTCTGGCCCAGAGAGGCAGAAGACGTATAATCAAGAAGTCACTGCCACTGGAGTGCTCACTCAACTACAAACAATGTAAATATAATTTATCCAAACCTCTTTCCAGAGACCTTGGCATTGATGTAAATTTGAAATTCATATACTGATCATATAAATTAAATGTTATATATCAGTTAAGAACAAATAATCTTTTGTTTATTTGATTTGTTTGGTTCTTCACCTTATTTTTTTCAGACAAGCAATAGTTTATCTTCCCATAAGATAACATAACTCTGCCATAGCAACACACAACTTAATCACTGGCATTTTATGCATCTCATGCACTTTATTCCTTTTTCATTCACTGTATTCATTTAGTAGTTGTTGAATACTCATCCATTGGTGGCAATGGTTCTACGACCTACTTAAGATTATAATGCTTTTGGGAAACACAGCCCAGAAGATTTTTAACATCATAATCAACTTCAAAAAAGTTTTAAATGGTTGTCTTAACATACATACTCTTGAAACTGGAGTTCCCCTTCAAGAACTCGAGCTGTGTCGAGAATTGCTTTGGGAACGCCCCTGCGTGACCGCATTCTGAAGCACGTGTACAATCAGCCCAATGGAGCAGCGAGACGTCACGGCGGGGTGACATAAGCACCAGAAAGTATAAAAGCGCAAGTCAGCTTCTGCTCTTCAGTAGCGCTCTGTGTATGTGTCAGGTCTATTTATTGTTGTCTGTCAGCACAAGCATTCATATCATGTCAAAAAAAGCAAAGTCAGTCTATGGCGAGCGAACGGCATTACAAATGTTGTGTTTCTCCCTGCCCACGATATCTGGTGGCGGGGGATTCACACGATCTGTGTGTGATTTGTTTAGGAGCGGAGCATGCACGATCAGCTCTCGAGGGAGCTGATTGTCATGACTGCGAGTTGCTCTCGCCTGGCCGTGTTTGATAAGAGCGGCCAGGCTCGCGATCCCGCTCGCAGCATAGTATAGACTGTTGTCATTGGGATCGCAAGTGGATTTAGCAGAGGGATCCGAGACAGGCTTGTCCTTTTCTCGGTCCTCACCCACTAGATCCGCGGCTCCCTCTCAGGGTTTGGAAAGCCTGTGCTGCGGTTTCTTCCCCCTGGAGAGAGAGCCAGACACTTCTTCTGTCTTTCTCCGAGGAGTTGGATGTGATGAGTGTCGAGACAGAGAAGACTGTGGACTCGCCACCACATTCTCTCACGTATGAGGAGCTCGTGGAGGTTGTGACTCGTGCTGTAGCCAAATTAAATATCGATTGGCCAGCCAGAAACAGGACGCTCATCCTAAAAGCAAATTAGATGAGCATTTCCTGAGAGCTAGATCACAGTGTGACGTGAGGGGCGGGGCCGAGAGCCGTGGGAACGGAGTGAGGCCGGTGGAGTAAATGCTAATGCACGACACCTGCGCCACTCACCGGTCTCGAGTCCCACGGAGGAGCTCCGGAAGGATAAAAAGGAGGAGTGACGACATTGTTGGATGAGAAAGGACCAGGCCTGGACTTTATTTTGTGTTTTGTGTGTGGCAGTCGTCCGTGAGGGGCTGCCGCATTACTTTTATTTTGGGTTTGTTTATTTGATTAAAGTTTTGTTTAAATGTTCGCCGGTTCCCGTCTCCTTTTTCCCGTGACTACGAACTTTGTTACACACAGCCTTCACGACGGGGCCTTTTTCCCCCCCCGATCTTCATGCCGAGGTGTCAAGATTGTGGGAGAAACCGTATTCATCCCGTATCTACAGCCCCACATTATTCCAACATCGTGGGGCTGAATGAGAAGGGATATGGGGCGATGCCAATGGTGGACTTGCGAGCTATCTCTCCCCATCCTCAGCATCGTCCCTGAAGGCCCCGAAGCTTCCCACTAGGTCCATTAGGCTGACATCTAGTCTGGTTGGGAAAGCTTATACGGCGGCAGGTCATGTTTGCACACCATGGCGGTGTTACAAGCTGGCGGTGATACCAGGCTGACCTGCTCAGGGACTTGGATGACAAGGGGGAGGAGGAATCCGACGTGGTAGATGAACTGCGTCGGGACACAGATTTGTTCCTCCGAGCCAACAAAGAAAGGCCAGAGCCATCGGCCATTCAATGGCACCAATGGTGGCCACGGGGCGGCATCTGTGGTTGAATCTGTCCAATATGCAAGATAAGGACAGATTCTTCCTCCTAGATGCCCCGCTCTCGCCCTCTGGCCTTTTCGGGGATGCAGTCAACACTGTCGTCGAGAGGTTTCAGGAGGCGAGGAAGCAAGCGGCATTTCAACGTTTCCTCCCTCGTCGCTCCCAGGCCCATGGGGCTGCTGAGCGGGAGCAGCCCTAGCCATCAAGCTCCTCATACCGCCAGTCTCAAAAACAGAGCATTGCAACCCGCACCCCTCCGCAGAAAGAATGGGGGTCGGGGCGGCGCTCTCAGTAAGATGGATCTGCGGACCGTTATTTTGTCGAAGAGGACCTCGACTAAGTGGTCCTGACGCCACCATCGTCAGGCCCCTGAGGGCAGCCCCACCTGTGGAGGAAAGGATAACACCTCAGTATACGGTGCCCGATCCTGACGGATACCCCTGCCACCCTCGGTGCTTCAGGGCTCAGTGAGCTCCGACGAGCAAAATTCTCACCTGCCGCCCGGCTACGGTACGGCACGGGAGAGCTCGCCCCCTTGAGTGAGGGTGCAACAGCAGTAAGGTCGGTCGTTCCCTGCCGGTCATTCGCTTCAGGGCACCGTACTGGCTCCTCTAATAACACCAGAGGCCAGCCTCGAGAGGCTTGTTCCCTTAGTAGATTTTTTGGCAGCGTGGAAACTTCTACCAAATGTCTCAAAATGGGTCCTGCAGATTGTAGAGAAAGGTTACAGAATCAGTTCGGTTCTCGTCCGCCTCATTTCAACGGGGTCATCCCCATACTAGTGGGCCCCAAGCAGGGTCTGGCAATGGAACAAGAAGTAGATACTATCTTGAGGAAGGGGGCCATAGAACGTGTTCCACCTCTCTCGAGAGTGTCCGGGTTCTACAGCCGTTACTTCATCATTCCGAAGTAGTATGGGGGGTTGCGTCCGATCTTAGATCTCTGTCTTCTAAACCGCGCTATCAAACGGCTTTGGTTCAAGATGCTCACTATCAAGCAGATAGTATCTCAAATCCAGTCCGAGGACTGGTTTGTAACGATAGATCTCACAGACGCTTATTTCCATGTTTCCATCCTTCCTCAACACTGGAAGTTCCTGAGGTTTGCTTTCGGGGGCGAAGCATACCAATATCAAGTTCTTCTCTTCGACCTGTCACTCTCACCCCGCACTTTCACGAAGTGTATGGATGCTGCTCTGGCTCCTCTGCGACTCCAGGGCATCCGCATACTCAATTACATCGACTATTGGTTAATACTAGCTCAATCGGAGCAGATGGCGGCTTGGCATCGAGATGTCGTCCTCGCCCATATGAGAGAGCTGGGGTTAAGACTAAACACCAAGAAAAGTGTGCATTCTCCACTACAGAGAACCACTTATTTAGGCATGGTGTGGGACTCAATCTCGATGCAGGCACGTTTGTTTCCTGCTCGTATCGAGTCAATCCTCACGACAGTCAGGAGAGTAAGAGAAGGCCAGTCACTCACTGTGAAACAGTTTCAAAGGCTGTTGGGCCTTATGGCAGCAGCGTTCAATGTTATACCTTTTGGCCTGCTGTACATGAGACCCTTGCAGTGGTGGCTCAGAACCAAGGGATTTTCCCCGAGGGGGAATCCACTTCGCATGATCAAGGTCACGTGGCGATGCTTATGTGCCTTGGACATGTGGAAGAAACGTTGGTTCCTGGTTCAAGGCCCGATGTTAGGGGCTCCTTGTTGTCATGTAATGCTAACGATGGATGCCTCCCTCATGGGCTGGGGGGCGGTCATGAGTGGCCGCTCTGCCCAGGGTCTGTGGGAAGGCCATCATCTCTCTTGGCACATCAACTGCCTGGAGATGCTGGCTGTGTTTCGAGCTCTGACACACTTCCTTCCAGACCTAAGGGGGCATCATGTGCTTGTCCTCAAAGACAACACATCGGTGGTCTCCTACATCAATCGGTAGGGGGGTCTGCGTTTGCGCCCCTTGTACAAGCTGGCGCGCCAGATCCTTCTGTGGGCTCAGGGGAAGCTCCTCTCTCTAAGAGCAGTCTACATCCCTGCGTATCTCAATCAGGGGGCAGATATCCTGTCGAGACAGGGGCTGAGACCCGGGGGATGGAGACTCCACCCCGAGGTGGTGGAGCTCCTCTGGAGGGAATTTGGCCAGGCGGAAGTGGATCTATTTGCGTCGCAGGAAACTAAACACTGTCCGCTCTGGTTCTCCCTCACGCATATCCAGCTCCACTGGGGACCTCCTCTCTCAGGCGGGGGGCACCATTCTTCACCCCCGCCCAGAGTTATGGAAGTTGTGGGTGTGGCCCCTGAGGGGGCACAGCTCCTAGCATCTGGTCTCTCAACTGAGGTTGTTGAGCCTATACTCCAGTCCAGAGCTCCCGCCACTAGGAAACTAGTGAAGTGGAAACTTTTAGCTTCATGGTGCGGACAGCAACTGCAAGACCCAGTCAACTGCCCAATACAGTTCTGGAGTTTCTGCAGGAGCAATTCTCAGCAGGGTTATCTCCCTCCACTCTGAAAGTATACTTGGCGGCCTTAGCTGCTTACCACGCCCTTCTGGGTGGTCAATCATTGGGAAAACACCCACTTATCACTCGCTCAAGACCATCTTTCTCCTCGCTATTTCCTCACTTAAAAGGATCGGGGATCTTCAGGCGCTTTCTGTTTCATGCCTGGAATTTGCTCCAGGCATGGTTAGGACATTCCTTTATCCAAGGGTCAGGTATGTCCCTAAGGTACCCACTTCTTCACCAGGGGCCATAGTACTTCAGGCATTCTGTCCTCCTCCGTTCCAGGAAGTAGGCCAAGAAAGGCTTAATATGCTGATTGTACACGTGCTTCAGAACACAGGGGCGTTCCCAAAGCGAGCCTCGTTTCCTCTGGGAACCATGGTTACATACGTAACCTAGAGACGATTTGCATCTATTGAACCATCATCATTATCATAAATAAATTTTCAGTGCAACATGAGAAAGTGATCATGTCCATGTATATAAACATCCTACTGTAAAGTGCCTACAAGCAACACAATAGTATTACACATTCAAGGTAAAAAAGGTGCAAACATTTTTTTAGATGTATAAAAACAATTGATTTAAAAATTAAAATACAAATGTATATCATGCATTTGTTCTTCGGGAATTTACCCTTCTCAGACCTACATCTGGCAAGCTAAAATTCATATACATTAAATTATTGTCATTTATTCGTTTTACTTTATTTTTACAGTGCAGAAAATAAAAGTGCTTTCTTCAGATTAGGTTGAAATGTACATATTGCATGTCCCTATGAAAGAAAAAGTACTGAAAGATAATCTGAGAGGTAAGAGGAGAGCAGACAGTTGGAACAGGTATCTCCGTATCATAAATCATGTACATGTACTGTACAATTATATGTGCCGTTCAGTCTGTGTTGTGTATACTTGCATCCAAGGGTTTTACAGTCCTGCACTAGCAAAGCCAACCTGACTATATATATATATATATATATATATATATATATGTATATATGTGTGTGTGTGTGGCATTCTCAGTGTTTTGCTGGCATGCACGTGATTTCTTGCGCGGGGTAAGCTGTCCGCGAAGCGCTTGCTCAAACGGAAAGATGCGCTGTTGCTGCCAGATCTCGATTGCCAAAAATTGTGTTTGATGCAAAACCAACTCAACTAAATCAAGTGAAAAAACTAAGTAATTGTATATTTTCATGCTTTCTCAAGCAAAGCAAATGTTAAAATGTTAAATAAAAAAAAGTTTATAAAAATGTATATAAAATGTTAAATAATAACAAACATCAGGAAAAAAGGAGGAAACGATACATTCGTAATTCTACCATGGAAATTAACTCCACTCCCAAAATTTTTTAAATTAGCGTTCATACGATATTAGTACTGTGAACGTATTTCATTTGAGTTCACTGAGAAAGAACATTTCTTAGTATAAAACTGCAAACACTAAACGCGTAACAGCAAAATAACAAAAAACATGACTTTAACTCAAATCGTTGCAGTTCACTGTTAGCTATAGCACACATGTGTGAGATGAAACAACAAAGAGATCATTACTGTATCAGCAACTCCACAGTTACTGCCTTTAAATAAAGCAGCAGAACATCAGTGTTTAGTGTTTGCTTTAGTTGCGCATTATTTTTATTTGACCGCTTTAACTATTGTGTTTTTAACACATTTGTTGTTGTAAAAAGGGCCAAAGCATAATATGTAATGCTGATGGTTATGCTTCGCAAAGGACATCTTTAAAAAAAACAGGTTCACTGATTTTGTCCAGAGTCTGTTTTTGTACCAAAGTGATGTTGCAGTAATATACTAGAGCAAAATAACAAGCGTGCTATTATGAAAAAGCACACACATCACTCAAAAAAATAAAAAAAAAAGCACTGATATGCTATGAAACACACACATGAAGAATCAGCGTATGGATCTCAACAACGGTGACAATCCAAAAAATTAATAAACAGATCGACTCTGAAAATCACAAAACACGCTACTAAAACTCAACACAAAAACAAAAGCAAAAATAAAAGCACCTAGTAAGAATTAAAGAACATAAGTGGACAATTCAGCTGCATCATTTATTCATGCCGCAATGCATGCTGGGAGTCATGGATGAGTTTTTTTTGCTGTTACTGTCAGAATATGGCAGTTTTTTACAGCAATTTTTTACAGTGTAGGTGGGAGTGGGATAAAATAATAACAATAATTATTCGATGCAGAGACATACAGACTGGGGGATTCCCCCATCTCCCCATCATCTGAATATTACATATCATAACATAACTACGTGTAAACATTATTTGGCTGTTTTTACTTGGAAAAGCAGTTAGATGTTTATCTAGCATTCCAATAGGCTAACTATGGATAAACCTGAAATGACAGAAGAAGGATTGGAGATGAATTTCATTTACAAATAAGGTAGGAAATGTGAGTCCTTTTAAATCGACACCTGCTATGGTGTTTCCCTCTTTAAGTGTGTCCTAAAAGCCAATGAGGAGGGGGAGAGGGGAGGGGGTTGGTCTTAATCTTAGCACTCAGCATACCCAGTTAAAAAAGTCACCGCTCGCCACTGCAATATAGATTTCAATTTGCATAACAGTGACTGTAAAATATGTACTTTAGGTATGGGAATTGCAGATTTTGAGTTTTGATATTTGGAATATGGTCATTGGGCTATTTTTGATTGACCATTGGGCTAGTTTTGTTACGCAGACCTGGCAACACTGTTTAGACTTCTTTGAGCAATCATCACTAAGCAGAAGTTTATTGTTATAGGGTGTCCGTGGTCCAAAGTAAGGCCTCCCCCTTTACAGTTTATGAAATCATATTCTCTTTTGGTTAATTTGCACCAGAGTTACTGGAGATACAATCGGAGGCCATTTATTTACTTCATTTCAACACTTCTATTGTCAAAGAATACTTTTTTATAAAACGGATAGTTCTGGTCCTTGATTCTGATTGGTTGAGCCATGTTCAAAGCTGCTGTAAATTACTCTACAAACATACACCTTTGTTTACTTCTGTGTGTTGCTCGGCAACCACTTTGTTGCAAACACAACCGTTTCTGAGGAACTACATTGTTTGGCGGAAGAATAATGTTTTTATTAATATCATTACATTTTATTAGCTTTGTTTTATTTTGTGAAACCTTGCTAATGTCAGACTCTTGGACCCCCCCCCCCCGTTTGCTCAAGCTCCTATTGTGGATTATCTCCTGAGTTTCCTTGATTAAAGACAGTTCTCGTTTACTCTGTTGGCAGTGTAGCTAGATTTAGCAACTTCCCCGCCCCTTTTGAGACTTTTTTCAAAAGTTTAGGGACAAATCTAGCAACTTCTTGGACAAACCTTATCAAAGTTCTCATCTTGCCCACTGATCTACGTTCATCTTTATATAGATCAGTGAATTTGCCATTGTGATGTCATCTAGTAACATTTAGCTACCAGTTTTAGCTACTTTCAATTGAAAGCAGTTGGTAACACTGTTTACTCGTGCCTCCTGCGTGCTTCCTCAACAGCGTGACGTGACAGCTACGTATATGGAATAACCATTTTATAAAAGCAATAAGCCCTGTGAAGCCGTGATTTACAGTGAATTTATAACAGCTAAGGGGCGTTGTTAGGCATGACTTGGAGAAGAGTAAACCACGGCTTCTTGAGGATCATTGCTTTATTATGAAAGTGACTAAATTAAATATAACAAATACAAAATGTGTAGTTGGCATGTTAAAGGGTTAGTTCACCCAAAAATGAAAATTAGGCTGCGTTTTACTGACCCCCGATGCATCCTAGATGTATATGACTTTCTTCTTTCAGACGAATCCAGTCGGAGTTATATTAAAAATTATCTTTGATCTTTCACGCTCTATCGTTGCACTCAGCGGGTGTTGCATTGCTTCTGTCCAAAAGACGTGAAATAAAAAGCACCTTTCCATGCGTTTTTGTAAGAAAAATATCCATATTCAATACGTAATAATCACTTTAATCTAGCTTGCGCCAGCAGTTGTACACAGAAGCAGTTCCGGGAGCATGCGCCAGTGAGTCTCATGAAAACCAACGTTTGTTAACAGGATCAAAAAAAGCTAAGTTTCCTAACTTTAGCAAAGGAAAACCAGTCTCCTCTTGGCTTATATCGAAATCCTCCGACATTCTTCTTTACAAATCATCGTTTTGTACTTCTAATTAGTGACCGTTGTTTTGTTTTCGATCTCTCCACGTGCGTCACTTCTGAGCGGCGCATGTGCAACGCTGACCTCATACGTAATTCCCCCGGAACTGCTTCTGTTTTACAACAGTGAGCGCAAGCTAGATTCAAGTGAATATTACGTTTTGAATATGGATATTTTTCTTACAAAAACGCATCAATTCGCTACAGGAGGCCTTTGTTCACCCCCCGGAGCAGTGTGAGACACTTTTTTTTTATGGAAGGGTGCTTTTTATTTCACGTCTTTTGGACAGAAGCATTGCAACACCCGCTGCAAGAGTGCAACGATAGAGCTTGAAGGATCAAAGACAATTTTTAATATAACTCCAACTGGATTCGTCTGAAAGAAGAAAGTCATATACACCTAGGATGACTTGAGGGTGAGTAAAACACAGCCTAATTTTCATTTTTAGGTGACCTAACCCTTTAAGCATGGTCCTGTTGTTTAAAATGCTAACTGAACCTCTTAATGAAACTTTTTTTAATTCAAGTTTAATGAGCTCATATTAATTGAGAAGTGATAGAAAAGGTGAGGGAAAATGGTGAAAAACTTAAAAGCAATGGTGACCAGTTATGAGATTTAAGAAATGCAACTTCCCTTGCTAAGTCAAGTCACCTTTATTTAAATAAGACTATAATCAGTCGGTTCCCAGAATGAAAATAGAGAGATGCGTACCTGTTTGCGTGTGATAGCAGCTCGATACAGTATGGCTGATGGAGTCAGATGACTGCCGCTGGATCCTCTGGGTAATCGCACCGCCCCGCTTCCCTCTTCTCTCTCCTCTCCTACATGAGTTCTGCCCACCGCTCCACTTCTGCCACAGCAGGGAGAATCAGGGCTGCTGGAGAACGGCAGTGAAGCGGCGTCCTCACTCGCCGTGTCGCTTCTGGGTGGAGTCTCATCCAGACCGGCCCCCGCTTCAGCTTCACCGCCGGGCTCTCTGCCCAGGGCTTCGGTCGTGGCAGCTCCACTGACTCCGTCTTCAGCGCGGTGGGTGGAGCAGAGCAGATCTGGGCTGGACGAGGACAGTTTCAGCGGGGGCGGCTCCAGCTGGCCCTCCCTCATCGCGGCCCCTGAAGCAGTTTCAGTGAGGGGCGGTGCGGGCATCGTTGTGTTGGGCAGCGGGGGCTCTCTTTCTCGGTTAGCAGGGGCAGAAGGGTGCTTAGGCCCTGACAGATCCCCGCTGCTTCCCTTGCCGCTCCTCCGGTGACGAGTTTTCACCCTGCGGGCCCGGTTAGGTGAGGTAGGTCCTCGGTTTGCACATGGCGGGACAGTTACCTGCATTACGCCAGCGTCCATCTTGGGGAGAATGATCTCTGATCTCAGGAGGTCAGGTCTGGATATGGCAGTTAAAAGCCATTGGTTAAACAACATACCTTACATTACACATTACAGTGCCCATGTTACAGTGTAACAGCATAATGAGTTATTGTAAGAGCCATAATTTGAATAATTAAGTTTAACATTAAAGATAGAAGTGCATGAGTAGGTATAATTTTAATGTGTTTGGATTTATATGTATATTCGTCAAACACCCCCCATGTTCATTCTGTAATGGTTTGCTCTGTTTTATTATTGGACTGTCTTTAGCGCCTTTTTGGTCCCCCTTTAATTTAACTGCGATGGTGTGCGTGAAGATCTGCTTTCTAATTATGTAGAATGGCGGATGATTATGTGCATGCGAATGTACCGGGAATGGCCACAAGAGGGCGACTACTGCAAAGGCAGCTGAAGAGAAAATGAATCGACTTACGAACGAAAGACAAGGGAAACTGGCACAGTTAACACGCAAAATGAAGGAAATTGACAGATTAATGCAAGACAGAGAAGATGTGAAAACTGTTGAAAAGGAACTGAATGTCTTTTGCCAGATATTATGTCAGTTTGAAGAGTTGAATGCTGAAATGTTACTCATGTTGTCTGATGAAGATGGGGAAAAAGATCAGATTAACTGGTTTCAACCCAAGATTGAACATTTTTGGCAGTTTACGTTTGATGTGAAAAAATGGATTTCAACCACAAATAAAGGAAGCGAGTCTGATAAGCTTGACCCTCAAGATGAAGATGACGATGGTGTTAAACCAAGTCAGAAGTTATGGCTCCTCATGATAGAAGGAAAAGTGGATCTGTGACAAGTAGTTCTGTGGCATCTTCAACCAGTTCTGCTCATGTCAAGGCAGAGGCTAAGCGTGCAGCACTTATAGCCAGGGTATCTGCTTTAAGAAAGCGGCAAGAATTAGAGGCTCAAGAGTTGAGATTGAAGGCCAAAAGAGAACAGCTTGAACTGGATATAGAAATTGCTGCATCAAATGCTGAACTCAAAGTGTTAAAAGAGTATGAAGAAGGTCAAGATGGCATGAATGATTATTACAGGTCACAGACTGGGTCACAATCTGTTGATTCATTAAAAAGCTGAAAGGAACGTCAAGTTCAGCCAGTATCTAACCCGTGTATAAAGTCTGAGCCTATGTCAAGCACCCAGGATTGCAGCTCTATCCAGAGACCATCTCAACAAACCACAGATCATAGTAACACTCAACAGTCAACTGATGATGACAGATATCTGTTCAAAGTGATGCAACGCCAAAATGAGATAACGGAATTGTTTATAAAGCAGCAGAGCTTATCCCAGTTACCTCAAAGAGATGTACCTATATTCTCTGGAGATCCTCTTGCCTATATTTCTTTCATAAGGGCATTTGAGCACGCGATTGAGAACAAGACTAATAATCCACAAGACAGGTTATACTATCTTGAACAGTTCACAAATGGTGAACCACAAGCTCTTGTTCGCAGCTGTGGACATATGAGTCCTGCTAAGGGATATAAAGAAGCTAAATGTCTCCTTCAGCAGCATTATGGCAATGAGCTGAAGATAGTTACAGCTTACCTCGAGAAAGCTCTAAAATGGCCACAAATCAAAGCAGAGGACAGTAAGGGAATGAAGACCTATGCCTTATTCCTTATTGGATGTAGAAATACCATGGCTGATGTTGAATTCATGGATGAGATGAACAATCCAACAAACATGAGAACAGTCATTTCAAAACTTCCTTTCAGATTCAGAGAACGTTGAAGAAACACCGCCTTTGATATCCAGCAATGAAATGGAAGAAGAGCCACATTTGAAGATTTGGTCAACTTTATTGACTTTAATGCTCAAATTTTGAATGACCCGCTCTTTGGAGATATCCAGGATGTTAAAGAAGAGAGAAAGGGAAAATCCAGTTTGCCAGAGGGGAAGAATTCGAGGAAGAGTGGTTTCAAAGGTAGTATCTTTGCCACAAATGTTTCACCAGCTGGCAAGGACAAAGCAGAATACTCACTACAGAAGAAACAGAACATAGAGAAATCGGATTCTGCAGTCCAAAAGGCTTGTTTGTTCTGTAACAAGGAACACACACTGGATTCCTGTATTAAGCTCAAGGAGCAGGAATACAAAGACAGAATTCAGTTTCTTAAAAGTAAAGGTCTGTGCTTTGGCTGTCTAATACAAGGACACATGAGTAAAAATTGTAAGAAGAAAATATCATGTCCAAATTGCTCACAAAAACATCCAGGTGTCCTACATATAGTCAAACATGAAGATAACCGAGATCAAAAGTCTGATGACCATGACTTAGCAGTTTCAAATGCTCTTCTTTCACTGGGTCAGGAAACTTGTGGATATACTGGGGCTGGGGATGGAGAGTGCATCCTCTCCATTATACCTGTAAAGGTGAAATCAAAGAAAAGTGAAAAACCAGTAGAGACTTACGCTTTCCTAGACCCAGGAAGCACAACCACCTTTTGCACAGAAGATCTCATGCATCAACTGAACATACAGGGCAAGAGGACTGATTTTCTACTTTGTACTATGGGTCAGCAAAGAAAGGTGCGAGGATACTTGCTGTCTGACTTAGAAGTGTGTGGTGTAGAAGAGAATACTTATATCGAACCCAATGTCTTGACTCAGCGACAATTGCCTGTAAAAGAAGGGAACATTCCTAAACAGGAGGATATTGAGAAATGGCCTTACCTGCATGAAGTTTGTCTTCCAAATATCAAGGCTGCAGTAGGGCTACTTACTGGAGTGAACGCTCATAAGGCCATGGAACCATGGAAGGTGATAAATAGCAGAAGTAATGGGCCTTATGCAGTGAATCGTATATCTGTGGAGAAGATTGAAGATTTGCCAGTGAAGCAGTTTGATCTTGATTTTCCTGAATGTCGTTATGATGATAATTCTGAAATGTCTCAAGAAGACAGACAGTTCATGAAGTCTGTGAACAAATCTACTCAGCTCCTGGATGGTCACTACTGCATGAGATTGCCTTTGAAAGATGACATGTTCAAGATGCCGAACAACCGGGATGTAGTGGAACAGCGTCTGAAGAGTCTTCAGAAAATACTCAAAAGGAATTCTGGATTCCATGAGGACTACACCAGATTTATGAACAACATCATTGAGAAAGGGTATGCTGAGAAAGTACTTGACGAGAATTTGCACCGTGGTGATGGAAGGGTGTGGTACATTCCTCACCATGGGGTTTATCATCAGAAGAAGAAGAAAATCTGCGTTGTCTTCGACTGTAATGCATCTTACCAAGGATTTTCTTTAAATGGTCAGTTACTTCAAGGGCCTAACCTCACCAACACGCTTATCGGGGTGTTGTCCAGATTCCGTGAAGAGCCGATCGCAATGATGGCTGATATCGAATCAATGTTTTATCAGGTTCGAGTACCCATTGAGGATGCAGATTTCCTGAGGTTCCTCTGGTGGCCGGACGGCAACCTGGATCAAGATGAAGAGGAGTACAGGATGCGTGTACACCTGTTTGGTGCAACCTCTTCACCGAGTTGTTCTTGTTACGCTCTTCAAAGAACAGCAAAAGATGGAATCAACGACACTACTCCAGAAGCAGCTCAAACCCTCTTGATGAATTTTTACGTTGATGATTGCCTTAAATCAGTGGTGACTGAAGAACAAGCAATCATTCTGGCAAGAGACATCAGAGCGCTTTGTAACCAAGGTGGGTTCCATTTGACAAAATGGACTAGTAATAGCAGAACTGTACTTTCGTCCATCCCTGAAGAGGAACGAGCCACTGACGTGAAAGACTTGGATCTGGACAGCGGGTTGCTTCCCATGGAAAGAGCACT
>NW_015505575.1:676919-682178 GCF_001515645.1 Sinocyclocheilus grahami
GACTACACCAGATTTATGAACAACATCATTGAGAAAGGGTATGCTGAGAAAGTACTTGACGAGAATTTGCACCGTGGTGATGGAAGGGTGTGGTACATTCCTCACCATGGGGTTTATCATCAGAAGAAGAAGAAAATCTGCGTTGTCTTCGACTGTAATGCATCTTACCAAGGATTTTCTTTAAATGGTCAGTTACTTCAAGGGCCTAACCTCACCAACACGCTTATCGGGGTGTTGTCCAGATTCTGTGAAGAGCCGATTGCAAAGATGGCTGATATCAAATCAATGTTTTATCAGGTTCGAGTACCCATTGAGGATGCAGATTTCCTGAGGTTCCTCTGGTGGCCGGACGGCAACCTGGATCAAGATGAAGAGGAGTACAGGATGCGTGTACACCTGTTTGGTGCAACCTCTTCACCGAGTTGTTCTTGTTACGCTCTTCAAAGAACAGCAAAAGATGGAATCAACGACACTACTCCAGAAGCAGCTCAAACCCTCTTGATGAATTTTTACGTTGATGATTGCCTTAAATCAGTGGTGACTGAAGAACAAGCAATCATTCTGGCAAGAGACATCAGAGCGCTTTGTAACCAAGGTGGGTTCCATTTGACAAAATGGACTAGTAATAGCAGAACTGTACTTTCGTCCATCCCTGAAGAGGAACGAGCCACTGACGTGAAAGACTTGGATCTGGACAGCGGGTTGCTTCCCATGGAAAGAGCACTGGGAATTCTATGGTGTACAGAGAATGACACGTTTAATTTCAGGATTGAAGTGCAAAACAAACCACTTACCAGAAGAGGTATATTGTCAGTTGTTGGCTCAGTTTATGATCCTCTTGGGTTCCTAGCACCATTTGTGCTACCGGCAAAGCTCATTCTGAGGGACCTGTGTAGAGAGAAAATAGCATGGGATGAAGATATTGTAGAGAAAAAGGCTGAGAGGTGGCTGTCCTGGCTGGAAGATTTGCATAAGCTTGCAAAATTCAGTGTGAGTAGATGTATCAAACCTGCAGGGTTTGGGCATGTCAAGGCCTTTCAATTGCATCACTTTGCAGATGCTAGCGAGAACGGATATGGGACTGTCACATACCTCTTGTTGACAAATGATCACGATCAAAGGAGCTGCATGTTCATGAGTCCAGAGTCTGCATGGGAAAGTCCAGAGTGGCACCACTCAAGCAGGTTACTATTTAAAGAATGGAATTGACAGCAGCCACCATCGCAGTCAAAATGGATAGGATGCTGAGAAGCTTCAAATCAATCTTGAGGAGTCTAATTGTTGGACTGATAGCACCACAGTGCTGAGATATATTGAGAACAACTCCACAAGATTCAAGACGTTTGTTGCAAACCGAGTCTCATTAATTAGAGAAGCTTCCAAACCTTCTCAATGGAGATATGTGAGCTCTGCAGATAATCCTGCGGACCAAGCTTCAAGAGGCCTAAACGCGGACAACTTGATCAGAAGCAAGAACTGGATCAAAGGACCTAGTTTCCTGCTGAAGTCACAATGTGAGTGGCCAGTTCGACCAGAACATTCAATGTCATTTGCAGATGATGACAGCGAGCTTAAAAAGGTTTTCACTGTTAACGTAATATGCACTCAGAACAGTAAGGAAGGTCTAGAACGTCTTGTTCATTATTATTCAAGCTGGCATCGCCTAAAGAAGGCCGTAGTACGGCTAACACATCTCAAAGAAATCTTGCTGGATTTAAGTCACAAGAAGAAGGAGATACAGATGAGGATCAGTCACACAGAAAGAGATCTCAATATACAAAACATTCTAGTACAGAAAAAATGAATACCTACAAAAGAGGTTTGAAGAAAAGAACACCTACCATGGAGGATATAGTAAATGCTGAGCTGGATCTAATTCATTACAGCCAGAAACAGAAGTTTCAGGAAGAAATAAAAATGCTGCAAAAAGGAAAGATGCATGTCAAGAAAGACAGCTGCATATACCGATTGGATCCTTACCTTGAGGATGGCGTGTTAAGAGTTGGAGGTAGATTAAGCAGATCGGCGATGCCTGAAGAATCAAAGCATCCCATCATCTTGCATAAAGACTTCCATATATGCTCCCTAATTCTGGAACACATCCACCGAAACATTGGTCACTTGGGACGAAACCATGTCCTGGCAAAGCTTTACTGGCTTCCTCAAGCAAATTCTGCTGTTAGAAGATCAATTCATGCATGTTTTGTCTGCAGACGATTAAATGCAATGACTGGTGTCCAAAAGATGGCAGATTTGCCAGAAGATAGGCTGCTTCCAAACAAACCACCATTCACTAATACTGGGGTCGATTACTTCGGACCGTTTGAGGTGAGAAGAGGACGCTTTATGGTCAAGAGATATGGTGTGCTCTTTACTTGCCTCACCATTAGAGCCATTCATTTAGAGGTCGCACCTTCTCTGGGCACGGATGCATGTGTCAATGCTATACGCCGATTCATTTGTAGAAGAGGTAATGTCTCAGTAATTCGTTCCGATAATGGAACAAACTTCACAGGGGCTGATAGGGAGTTGCGTGAAGCATTGCAGAATTTGAATCAGGCTACGTTTCAAGAAGAGATGCTAAAGAGGGAAATTCAGTGGATATTTAACACTCCTGGAGCGTCTTACCATGGCGGAGTCTGGGAACGTCAGATTCGCACAGTGAGAAAGGTTTTAAATTCCACACTGAGACAGCAGGTATTGGACGATGATGGTCTACATACACACTTGTGTGAGGTGGAATCAATCATCAATGACAGACCTATTACCAAAATGTCTGACGACCCTAATGACCTCAAAGCCTTGACCCCTAACCATCTGTTGCTGATGAGGAAACAAGTAAGCTTACCTCCAGGTGTGTTCAATAAAGATGATGTCTATGCAAGGCTTGGATGGAAACAAATTCAATACCTGGCGGATCTTTTCTGGCATCGGTGGACACTGGAATACTTACCTCTTCTGCAGGAATGTCAGCGATGTTCCAAGCTGAAAAGAAACTTTGAGATTGGAGACATTGTCCTGATTGTGGATCCTAATGCACCTCAGAATTCCTGGATGATAGGTCGCATCATTAGGAAAATGCCTGACTCTAAGGGAAATGTTTGCAGTGTGTGTGCTCAGACGAAGAGCAGCACATTGAATCGACCCATCTCCAAAATATGTCTTCTACAGGAAGCTGTTTGACTTAAGTTTGAATGGAAGTTCAAGTTATGACTCCAAAGACTCTTATTCTGAAGATTTTTGGCTCTAGATAATTTAAAGTGGTAATTGATATAGTTTACATGCCCATACAATTAGGGGCTGGGTATGTAAGAGCCATAATTTGAATAATTAAGTTTAACATTAAAGTTAGAAGTGCATGAGTAGGTATAATTTTAATGTGTTTGGATTTATATGTATATTCGTCAAACACCCCCCATGTTCATTCTGTAATGGTTTGCTCTGTTTTATTATTGGACTGTCTTTAGCGCCTTTTTGGTCCCCTTTAAGGAAGAAAGAAAGAAAGACGGAGCTACACAGTTTTTGTACCGGTGTTTATTTTGTTTCTGTTTATTGAGCAAGAACATCCAGTAAACGATTGAAATTGGAACGAAACCCAAGTCAATTCTTTGCCTGAGAGAACAAGAAGAAAATGTATTGCTATTACAGTTATACTAATCAGAAATATTTTGTTGTATTATAAATTGTTATTATATATTATTACTGTATTATATATAAAAACCTGAACGAAAAAAAAAAAATATTGGTTATGTTTATTTTATTTCAGTTTAATCATGACGACTCTCTGAATTGTATTTAGCATAATAATAAAATAATATGATAATGTATTAAAAACACTTAGCTTTCTCTGTCCCTAATCCCTCCCCGACTAGCTTGTACTAATCTGAACAATGCCTGAAACGTTGCATTACAAGCACTCCCTGCCTTTATTTGCCTCTTTATGATGAATCGCTTGTTGTATTTCCCAATTGTAAGTCACTTTGGATAAAAGCGACTCCTGAATTAATAAATATGAATGTAAATGTATTTGGTCTTGGCGGACTAGATCTGCTATGTGCATCTGCTACTGTCAAAACTTACAACATGCAACAGTGAGAATGTAAGACTTGATGCTGCTGCAGAAACAGACATACATAATTAAGCTGATCCCCATAACTGATCTAGACAGGTGGTGCTGGGGGAGGTGGAGGGTTTCAGAGGACCTCTGAACCCCGCAGGACACTGCACCAAAGTATTGGCTGCTGTTACAGCAGGGATCAATCAGCTGCTATGTAGTATACCAGTGTTTCCCAACCGGGGTGCTGTGTAAAAAAATCCTTTTTTAATATTTTTAAATAGCTAAAATGTTCAAAAAAGCAGCTATTATATAATATATTATATATATATAGGGATGTAACGATTCACTCAACTCACGATTCGATTCGATTCACGATTTTGATTTCACGATTCGATTTGATTCACGATTATTATAAAAAAAAAATTAACAAAATGAGATTTAAGACAAATTATAAATTAAATGTGTCCTTTTATTATTGCTTGGACAAAATGCTGCACATTTCTTTGTGAAATTGAAATATAAAACTATAATAATATACTAATATAGCACTTGCATATTACTGCTCTTTTGTTGGTTTTGATTGCTTCTATTGTCCTCATTTGTAAATCGCTTTGGATAAAAGCGTCTGCTAAATTACAAAATTTAAATATAATGCAAATGTAAATAACAAAACTAAATTAAAATTTTAAAGCAAGCCCCAAATCAAATAAATAAGTAACACAAATAAAATAAATATCTTCATATAAACAAAATAAGGCTTTGTCTCTGCTCTTTCCATTTAAAATTAGAGGCAACCATTACCATTTACTCATGATCCAAACAAAGATGCTGCATACATGCAACATGAGCAGTTTTTCATCTAAATTAGATTGTATAATTTTGAAATTTGAAGCAAAAACAGAATGGTTTGACTTCAGTTTTGTGAAACTATAAATAAAAATATCTGTATGAAACAGTGGATGAGCTGAATGAGATGCAGATTCACTGGTTTCTGCTGTAAACAAAGCAGCGCTGAACTTATTAACTTTAATATGCATTATACAGAGGCAAGATGAAAAGAAAAAATATCATCTAAACTTTTCTAAAAACAGTAAGTTCCCCTCAGACATGCATTCATATAAACTCCTACACCTAAATGAATCGCGATTTGTTTAGCATCTCAACCGATTTGAATAGTCACATATTTTAATCGATTTTCAACC
>NW_015505575.1:682429-682673 GCF_001515645.1 Sinocyclocheilus grahami
CCAATAATTAGAGATGCACTGAAATTCCGGCTGCCGAAAATTAGTTCACCGCTCAGGATTCACTTTCACATGGTGTGATGCTCTGCGTATTATCCTGCTCTATGCATGTGCGCTCCGCTCAGTCGCTCACGACCCATGTGAGTGCTCCACTCATATACCGTTCATGGCCATCGGAACAGCAAAGTCCACTCAAAAATCGAGCTGACAGGAAACATCTATGTAGTACAGTATTGTTTCTGTCTGC
>NW_015505575.1:682806-715306 GCF_001515645.1 Sinocyclocheilus grahami
CTGCCCTCTCATTCATTGATCTGCTAACCATTATGCTCACGTGTCCTCTGATAATAAGAGCTTTTTAGGATTAAACATTATTTGGATTATTGGTAAAAAAAAAATCTCTTAATAGCCCTACTGTGTGTTAGACCTACCTGAAAAACTAAAACGCAATTTATTTCATTTGTAGGCCATTATTTTTTTATTTGTGGTATCATTAGTAATTTCTTTATTTGTTCTTATTTTATTATTAACTGCTTTTTTATTCAATTCAAAGTTTTAAATCAAGCTATCTCGTGCTACTGCAACAAAATTACCCAACTCTAAAATAAAAAATACACTGATTGAGCAAAACTTTGTTTAATTACCATTATAATTAGCTATCTCACAATGTTTACATATGAATAAAAGCCTACATTAAAATCTGTCATATAAATTGTTCTTTTCATTAGAAATTAGCCTACTGATTGCCACCATTGAGGGACAGATTTTTTTATAATATAAAAAATATCTGTATGACATTATATTCTGCAGTTCTTCCCTGCTGTACCGAATATCTATACTTTTCAAAGTATCATATCGAAGTTAGAAATTAAAATATTGTGACAACATTTATTTTGTAGGGTGCCACAAATTTGGTAACATTTCCAAAGGGTGCCGTGACTAAAGAAAGGTTGGGAAACACTGTAGTATACAATATACTGTATTTTCTAGTAGATTACATGTCAAGGAATGTCCAAGAACTTTCTCTTGACAAACGTTTCTTTTGTAAATTTTTTGCAGTAATGTTAGCCTATAATGCAATATGTGCAAAATGCAACAGTTATTAAATTAGTAAATCTCATCCTTATTCCCCAGAATAATGTTGCTTTGGGACTGCATGCATTTAGGATGTCCAAACATTTAATCATGTACACATTCTTTTTACTTTAGACTTTTTTGTGAAATTACAGTGAAACTGGAACTACTCTTATGTTGTTCTATACATACATTCACCTAGAAGACAAACCTCTACATTGTGTAACTGTGTATAAGACACAAAACTTGAAGGGCATGTAATACATATTGTACATATTACTGAATGTGGACACGGACAAGGTGATTTTGTACACTGAGTCTCAATGACTAACTTCATGCTATCGCTCATTTAAAATACTCCAAATTAATTCAAATTTGAATCAGGTTAAGAACAAATTCATGTGCGTACATACGTGTTGTGAATTAGGCAGAAATGAATTAGTTCTGCTGTGGATATAAACACAAACTATCCAGGTAATTATTAATAAATGAGAGCTAGTGAAGTGATCCTGCCTGTTCTTACCTCTTGCCATGAGGAGGCAGTTTCTGAGGGACGCTTCTCTTCTTGATGAGTTTGTCCACTGTGTTTGAGGGGTGATGTTTGAAGAGACCAGGATATTTCTTATCCAGACACTGTTCCCTCCTTAATCAATAACACAGCAGCATTAGCACTTCACAGTGTTATAAATGAAGGTATCAGGAGCTGATTTGACTGAATATTAATAATCTCTGAGTAACGTGACATGGAATATTGGGAGCACTTTCCATGAATAGGGCACAGAATAGGGCCTAAACATGAGCTCACACAGAAAGAACTGACAGAGACAATGAGAGCTCTGTCTAGATTTATCTTTCTCTGTGGTGGATCATGACTGCTCATAGCTGGTGGAGCAATTCTTCGGCTTTATTCCGATAATAATTTTTTCCCCCTATACTTTTACTTCTGTGAATAGTGCATTATTATTTAAAAAAATGTTTTCTTATATTAGTGTTATATTCTCTTCTCTCTTATCATCTCTTCTGTGTGATTCTATGTATGTCTGCACTATCATGCACTATGTCCATACTTTCTTCTGCACTGGAAGTTCCTGTTGTCAAGTCAAATTATAAAGCTCTTTCTGACTTCTGATAATAAACAAGACTTCATCGTTGCAGTAAATACTAGTGACAAAGTCATGTAGTCTGTGATGGACAGATTATTAACAGCTGGTCTATGTGGTAATTACAGTACATCGGTCAGGACATGCAAATGTACGTTTCGTTCATCGACCTAAAATGTGGCTTATCATCTGAAACATGTAAGTAGTAGCATCATTACATGGCTGCTGGCTTTAACATTAACCTAGAAAAATGTGCGCTATTGAAGTGTTTGTGCGGAGTGTGGAAGCTTAACAGTAGTGCGCTCACTGCATGTGTGATCATTTGCCTTTAACTTAAAATACTCCATCATTTTCGCTCATAGAGAAAAGAGTAATAATATATAATACATATAATAATACAATACATATTTCAAATCTGTAAAAGGTCTACTTTCATTTATGTGCACTCACTGTAACAACAAATGTTGTGCTTTTGTAAAATAATGAACAGGGTGAGCTTTCTGCCGTCTAGTTGAACTTGAACATGTCAAAAAACAAAAAAAAGAAACAAAACTGTGCCTCACAAACATGAAAAATGTCTACTTTTAAATGAACCTAATTTAAATGGAAAACAAATATTTTCAGATTATGTAATCTGTATGAAATTTGCACGTTCACAGTGGAGATGACGAGTGGTTCGAAAAACGCATTATTTTTCACATAATTTACATTACAATAATTTTTAACTCCCCAGCCTCGCACAAACGGCTCAATTAATTCCAGGTTTGATGAACGCCCGCCTTCTGAAAAACAAATGTGATGTGATTGGTTAGCTGTCCCAGTGTGTTGTGATTGGCAAACAAGCTTAGACGGTGTTTCAGTACTGCCACGCCCCTTGCCAAATCAGCAAGTTCCGTCTGCTGTTACTGCTATATAATACTGCTATAGTTAAGGATGCCGTCAATATTACCATATCAATTTGAGCCGGATTCAGACCCAAGAATATTGAACAAGAGGATCGCACAGAACCTTTGCACGCATGGATATTGCAAGACATATTAGAGTGGTGACTAGGGTTGGGCCGATAGACAATGGCATCCCCCCGCAATCCGCCGCATCCCAATACCGCTTTCGGAAAGAAAATGACGTGTATACGGAACCCGAACCTCTAAAGGGAATAAATACGAGATGGGAGGACAATATATATTTCAATACATTCTCTCACAGTTATATCATTGGGTAATTATACTGTAGGCCTATATAAATTGCGGTCATCAGGGAGACGCTATTGTGCCTGGCATTGAAACTGCTTTTGAGTGCACAATCTCTTTTTAGTTTCACTTTCACTTTTGAGATTCGCGATCACACGTACTCTGTTTATACTATGGAGCAGCAGTACTTACCACACATTTTACAAGATTAGATGTTTTGTCAGTGGTGCTCAGTCATCTCTCCTACTTACTATGTTTATGTGGTAAGTGAAATTTTAAGTACTGTAATGTAACAGGCAACCGTTAGCAAACGTTATTTGTTTTCCGTGCCTTTATGAATACGGATTCACGCTTCGGGCACACTCGCTGAAAAATAACTGCGTTTACTATGTACAGATAAGTACATATCTTAGTGCTGCGTTCAACACCATAGATCATGACATACTCATAGATCGATTACAAAACTATACAGGTATTCAAGGGCAGGCTTTAAGATGGTTTAGATCCTACCGGTCCGATCGCTACCTAAGTTGCATTGCACCGATTTGTATCGTAAAAAGCGCTATACAAATAAACTTGAATTTAATAAGTGCAACAGTAATATGTATTATGTTTATTGTTCTTTCATTCTAACATTCTAACATGAATTGCAGTGAAACTGTTATACAGTTGAATTTTTTTATACCATAGTCTCATAATTGGTGTAAATTCTGCAGATTACATCATAGTCCAGTATTGTACTGTCAGCAATTTATAAAAACGTTTTCATAACTGTAACATACATATTTACATACATAATTATTCAGGTGCATGTGTAATAACTGCATTAAAATGCCCAGCGAAGTAGAAAACATCTGCTGCAAGGAAATTCAAAAGGCACAGGGTTTTAAAAAAAAAACAGTGTTTCTTCGACATGGCAAAACTTGAGGCTACAGCAGCACTTCTTCTTCGTCGTCGTCTTGTCTGATGCACTCAACCAAGCATTCTAACCATGACCTCGCCCCTCCCCACCCCCCAACCATTCGAATTTCTGTAGGCGGGAATTATTTTAATGATATTCTAATAGGCCGCTTTGTGACATCACAAAACCCCGGAAAACAATGCTGTAGTCCAAACGAGTTCTTGAAAAGGGATTTTTTAAAAAGAAAATATCTCCCTTTGGAGTGGACTTTGAAATGTGTAACTTTGTAGATCTTTTTTATGCCCAAACATACACACTACACACTGACTAAAGTTCAAAAAGTGAAAAAGCATAATAGGACCTCTTAAGGCAGTCTTTTGTGCTGTTTTTTTCCCTGAAGCATTCATTACCTTTACTTCTACGGTGTGCTGTGTCAAGCTTTATTCGTGCTCTTGAGCGCTGATAGGCTACAGGCAATTAAAGGCTCATTATTATGAATTACATGGTTTATTAATATAAACATGTGATTAGTTGAATAATTGCTTAAAATGAACAACTACTAGTTGACCAGAAAAAATTTCATTTCATTTTTAAACATATAATATTTTTCTAGATATAAAGCAAGTTAGCTACTAAATAGAGCTTGAGTGACCGAACGGATTTGAAGCGTAGCTCAGGCAGACCACTGATTGCTACCCTATTGATTGGTACCAGCTGATCAACTACTCTACCTACACTAGTACAACCGTATTTAAGACCATTCAAACTCTTCAGTCTGCCGCACAGACATCTGCACCCACCTCCACAATACAACTTTGGGTTCTTCTAGTACTTTTATGACTGAATTTCAAGTCACTCCCTTTATTTTGTAATTGTTGTATTTCTGCATGCCTAAAGGATGTATCTTAAAGGGGACATATGATGCGATTTAAATTTTTGCTTTCTCTTTGGAGTGTTACAAGAAGGTGCATAAAGAAGATCTGTAAAGTTGCAAAGACTAAAGTCTCAAATCCAAAGAGATATTCTTTATGAAAGTTAAGAGTTAACCACACCTACTTAAAACGGCTCGTTCTAACACGCCCCCACATATCTACGTCACGATGTGGAAAGATTTGCATAACGCCGCCCAAATGTTCACACAAAGAAAAAAGGCGTAACTTAAATTATTTTTAGCAACGTCATATAACCCCTTTAAACTGTCTTGAATGTTTAAGAGTCAAATTCAAGAATTGCCAATAAATGTATTATTTTCAGAAGTGGTCCTGACTGAATCACTTTTCATTCACATTTTTACTGTGGCTATTTTGTTTTCTGGAAAGCGTGACATTAAACGTACAGTTGACAGATTATCAGACACTATCAGAGAATGTTAATTCTGTGTTGAACATATAATGCAATCATCTGCAATTAAAGATAAATTCAAGACGAACTGAAGTGACCAAGAGCAGTGTGATTTGGCCAGGCAACTGTGTGCTGAGCTACAAAACACTGTTTCAGAGCAGCATCTAGTGCATATTGAGTGACACACAACAAATGTATAACATTTCCAATAAGCATGTCTGCAAGATTCTGTTTTTGACTGATTGCATTTTTAAAGGCAGCATCTGTACTTCCTCAATACACTGCATGTACGAATAACAATACTATAACTTTTGTTGGGTAACTTGAAAACTTGAATCCAACAAAAATATCTACAGAAATGTAATTGTCTGCTATGGAATAGTTCTTATATTATTTGGTATTTTAAATTTGTTTTATTTATTAATAATTACAAAATAATAGTAATTATTATATAGTCATATTAAACGGGTTAAAAGAAGTGCTACATGTGTAAGTTTTAGGTGTATATAAGTGTGTTTTACCTGAGCAGCTCTTTCTCTTTGAGCTCCAGCTGCAGCATCACGGCGTTGAGCTCCATGTACAGATTGTTGGCTCTCTCCAGCTTTCTCTCGTAGTGTTCTCTGATGTCAAGAGCATGCCTGTTAAAATGAGTCAGACAGACGTCATGCTCAGTAACGGACACAAGGTCAAAATACAGTTATTGTGTAAATAACTACACAATGAGTCACCTCATCAAATATTCAGCCTATGTCATAATAGCATGTCTCAGTCAAAAAATGAGTTAGGTTACTGTGATTAATTGCGATACATTCATTTTCAACACTTTATTGTACATTGTCCCAATGTTCTTATGCGTAACTACATGCAATTAACCCTAAACCAAACCCTAATCCCAACCCTATAGCAAGTACATGTTGGTAATTAATAATACTCAGTACTTAAATGTACAAATGCTGTACACTAACAAGGACAACTTAAAACAAAGTGTTACGTGCATGCATCTGTTGCTGACCTGAGTTCCTCTCGTCGCCGGTTGATCAGCTCTTCATCCAGACGGTGAAGACACGTGCCCTCTGACTTGATCTTCTCAAAGTGTTGCTTGACCTCCTCACGCCACTCGGCCTGCACTCGCATACAGAGATCTCAGATCAGCATCAGTCATTATCTTTTGCTTTAACAACACTGTTTAAAGGGCTAATGATGTGGCACTCACTTTTGTCCTTTCTATGAATTTCTAAAAAAAATGTAACTCAGTGACTTGAATGTTAGCCTGATGTAAAATGTTTTATATTATTAAAGCATGAAGTCAAAAATGTTTTAAAGAATTTCTTTAAAAGAAAATTTGGCATAGATTTGTGTTATATGTATACAAATATTTTCACAAAATCCCATCACTTTTAAATATTTGAAAATTGTACTGAGCGTGCACTTGTAGTACTTCAAATTGTACAAGTACATTTAAAAGAAACTGTACTTGGAGTTAATACCATATTAATAAAATTAAAGGGCACTTTAAATAGAGACACTTTCATGACTATGTTTGTTAGCACACTTAAGTACACTTCTAAAAAGTGCACATTGCAATAATGTCAAAGTAAAATATTTTCATATTTTTTTCTAGATATCAAGTGGGTCAGCTAGCCACTAATGACTTTTCATTCAAATTGTATTGCAGCTATTTTGTTTTCTGGAAATCACAGCATTAAATGTATAGTTAAATTATCAGACACTGTCAGAGAATGTTAATTCTGTGTTGAATGTATAATGCAATCATGGTAAGACTTTAGAATAAGGAAGTAGGCCTATTCACTATTAATTAAGAGATTAATTAAGACTATTAATTATACTCACAATTAATTAAGAGTTTCCCCTTAGTAAACTCCTGCTGCTTATTAATAGTTAGTAAGGACGTTGTTCAGTTTAGAAATGTGGTAGGTTTAAGGGATCTAAAACATGGTCATGTAGAATAAGGCATATGTTAATATGCATGCTAATAAGCAGCTAGTGAGAATTGGTCCTTAAAACAAAGTGTTACCACAATAATCTACAATTAAAGATCAATTGAAGATGAACTGAAGTGACCAAGAGCAGTGTGATCTGACCAGGCAACTGTGTGCTGAGCTACAAAACACTGTTTCAGAGCAGCATCTGGTGGATTTAGTGACACACTCAAAATCTGCTTTACTTCTAGTTGCATTCGAAATCATTGTTTTAATAAATTTGGTCATTTTTAATTAAATCCACTTATTTGATGAGTTGACTTGCATACAAAAGCCAGTCAATATTGCATGTAATATAGTTAATATAGATTAAATTTGTCTTTAAACTTAAAAAAAATGTATGACCAATGTTTCAATAGAAATGACTTTATACCATAAATGCTTGTCAATACATTCAGCAGTAATTTTTAACCACATTTCAAAGAGAATGGAAGTTATATGAAATTAGTCAGAAGCACTCTGATGTTCAACTAAATGCATTTAAAATGAATTGAAACTACATTCAGTTCATACTTAAGTCTATTCTAGAATGTATATTTCTAGTATGTTGTTATGTATGCTCTTCTAGTATGTAGCATGACGAGACATGTTCAGTTCAGATCAGGGCTGGACTGGGGTTAAAATCCGGCCCACGAGTTCCCCGTGAATGCTTTGCTGGGTTACAGGGCCTTCAGTTGGAATAAATAAATGAATAAATAAAACAGGACAGAAATAAATAATGATAGATATTACTGAATTCATGGCAAATGCAACAACCTTTTTTGTCACAAAGAAAATTGACAGTAAATCACTGATTTTGAGCTAGAATGCAGTAAATTGACTGCTATTACATTCTGTCATCACTACAGAACCTTTAATGTTCTCATATCACACGACTCTGAGTGGATCAAGAGACTTGCACTGTTTGGTCCCGCTCTGCTTTTGCGCGCAGCTGGCAGATGCATCGGTAGCACCGCTTCACACTTTTGGAGCAGGCTATTTGCCTTTTGCAGTTTGGCATGTGCTGTAATTTAAAGACAGCTCCTAACATGGGGGAGGTCTCCTTTGCTTCGGGAATGTCTCAGTGCTCCCAATGGCCAGTACATGCCTGGTTCAGTGTCGTGACACTCCAAAAACTTAAATTATAGTAATAGTAATTCATGATTCTCCTAAAAAATACTTTTTACACTGAAAAATACTGATTAAAATAATTGCACTGTGTCAGGGAAACATACTATAACATTTTTCATAGTGGTTACACTACATTACATACATACACTACATACACTACACTTTCCTTAAAAATGGTGAAAGCATTTTTAAAGTGCATTTCTAGGAACCTCGCAGGTGTTTTGAACTAGATTCTCAACATACTTTGTCTTGTTCCATTTCTAGGCAAACAGAAGTCCATACTCTCTGTTTGGCGACTCATGACTGGTGTGGTTGTACAGAGGTGAACGAGCGTCTCACCTGAGATCTGAAGTAGGTCTCCTGCGGAGTGGAGAGCACGTCTGCAGACGCGATGTCCAGATGCAGCAGAATCTGCCTGAACGACGGCCTGCTCCTGGGTTTGCAGTTCCTACACACACATATTAGCATTACAAAAGTCACAGTCTCCGCTTGTTGCATCTTTTCCTTGACATTTTGCAGAGAGATAATCTATTTCCACATAACTCTTTCTTGTCTTCCTTTTTTTCCCTCTGAAAAAGTACACTTTAAGTACACATTGAATGAAATATTTTCGGACACTGAATTGCATGTAAATGTATTATAGTTTAAATTTATATTAAATGTAATTCGCTGAACTTAAGTAGGACTTCAGGACATTTTTATATATAATTTCATAATTACTTCTTTAGTCTTTGAAATATGGTTAAAGTGTACAGATGATAAACTAAAATATACTTTAATATCATTTCTGTTGAACTTTGCATTTAAATATATGGTAACACTTTACAATACGGTGGCACTAATATGCATTAATTCATGCTTAACTAATGCACAGATAATCACGAGTTAATATTTAACTCACGATGAACTCAATCATTTATTAATAATTACTACATCAGCAACTAATGAACATTCTGCATGATTAATAGATTAAGTAAGCTAATGATTAATTAAAGCAAACAACTGGAAGTTGAAGTACATAGCTTTGACCACTGCGGTAATTAACACATGAATTTACATCATTAGTTAATATAATATGTTATTAGGGAACTAATACATTATAACACATTTAACTTATAACTATTTATTTATTATTTAATCTATGAATCATATAGAATGTTCATTAGTTGCTGATGTAGTAAGCATTAATAAATGGTTTAGCTCTTCATGAGTTATACATTAACTCGTGATTTTCTGTGGATTAGTTAAGCATGAATTAATGCATATTTGTGCACCCGTATTGTAAAGTGTTTCTGTAATATTAAAGAACACACTGCAGTTACAATTATATTACATGTGCTTTAGTATGTTAGTCAGCACATCAAAATAAGTGTACTTTTCTAAAACATGACAAAAGAGTATTAAAACTTAATTATTTTAAATGCACTTTGATGTAAAACTTTTAATTTGACATTATTACAAACTGCATTTTTTTTAAGTCTATTTAGGTGTGTTAAGAAACATAGTCATAACAGTGCATCTCTCTGTAAGTTCACTCAAGTGGCTTTTTTCCATTAACATGTTATCTGCTGTACAGTTATAAAATCTACTACAATTGCACATTCAGCACACTTTCTTTCTGTCTTTCTTGGTTTCTCACCAGCACTGTCTGAGCAGGATTTTGAAGCCATCAGGGCAGCTTTCAGGAAGAGGAAGCTGCAGGCTGTTGTTTCCCACGCCCCATATGATAGCGGAGGAGTCCACGTCTTTATACGGGATCTCACCGGTCAGCATCTCCCACAGCACCACACCGAACGACCTGCGGACGCCACACATCACATCACCCACCGACAGCTGCACTCATCTCCTGGACTCCAGTGTGTGCTATGTAAGAACGCCTCCGTTTCTTGTAAATTAGGCTAATTGTAGACAGAACAATATTCAAAAGACTTGTTTCTTTTATGAGTAAGTCTTGAGCAATAAATCCAGCTGAAGAGAAACACGCCAACATTTGTGATTATATTAGACAATGTGGCGTTTCTCCACTGCCATACAGTGACAAGAGGATGACGTGCCTCACACAGGAGTTCTTCTGCTCATCCATTTACAGACCAGCAGAAGACTGGCAGGGAGGATAAGACATGCAGAAGTGATGTGAATGAGATCTTGCAGCAAACATTGTCCGAAAACGTAAAAAGTGCTCCTTTATAGGTCACTGTAAAAACTGATTGTAATTTTAATGGTAAAAGACTGTAAAAATGCTACTTTACAAGTGAGATCTTTATATCTTTACATCCCTACAAAAAGGTGCCTATTAGTACACTGGAGCAGGAAAATATCCCCTATGAACTTTTAATGAAATTGCATTGAATACTCCCAGACCCAGTGATTACGAATGATCATACCAGATGTCCACTTTTTCAGACACAGGCTCGTTCCGAATCACCTCGGGCGCCATCCAGGCCACAGTGCCTGCAAACGACATCTTGGTGCTCTTGTCTCTGAGCTCCTTAGACGTGCCGAAGTCTGAGATCTTCACCAGGTCGTCGTGTGTGATCAGCATACTGACAGAGAGAAGACACGGGTATAAGGCACACTTTCAGTTTGCTCATGCTTCCAAACACACTTGTGTGGATTGGTACAAAGCAGCATCATACTTGGGTGATTTGAGATCTCTGTGGATGATCTTGTGCAGGTGGAGGTAGTTCATGCCACCTGCGATGCCCATGGCCCAGTCCACCAGCAGGGATGGCATGATCTTCCTGCCGGCCCTCAGCACCTCGTAGAGCTGGCCTTGCGCGCAGTACTCCATGATGATGCAGTAACACGGAGCCTGCGTGCACACGCCCCTGAACACACAAGTTTACAGAGTGAAAGAGGTTAACACAAGCTGCTGTTTCTTTGCAGCCTGTCAAATTGAATTTGGATTATCAGAAGCAGAGTTGGAAATTGCTGGGGCAAAAATGCCACCATGATTAATAATAATGACACCAAATTATTTTTATATACCGTATTGGCCCGAATATAAGACGACCCTGATTATAAGACGACCCCCCTTTTTCCAGATGTACCTTTTGGAAAAAGGCTTTTTAAAAACCAAATCTTGTTTTTTCTCAGTAAAACACATTTTGTCTTCAATTATTTTCATATTGCATATTTTTCCTATTTTCATTTTTGTTTTGAAAGTATGGTAAAAACTGGTAAAATGTACCAACAATCACATTTAAAAAATATACACTTTTTGATATATAAAAAAACTAAAAAACAGGTAGCCCATCTGAATTAGGACATTTAGGCTATCCATCTAATAGTAGCCTGTCAAAATCTTATTAACAGTAGAAGTAGAGTTGGTCCCATCAGGCTAACGTGACAGTCACAACTCATGCAGCTGTAAGGTTTTCTTTCTCTTTTGTTTTTACTTGCAATCTTTACAACACGCATTACATTACGTATTTCATGGCACACTCGTTTTATGCGTATTTGGCGTCACCTATTGTTGTGGGTGTATTATTGACATGTCAAAGTCTAGACCCTGAATATAAGACGACTGCGTTTTTTCAGATGTATTTCCAAGAAAAAAACATCGTCTTATATTCGGGACAATACGGTATTATTATTATTATAACATATGATATAGTTAATCAATATCATATGAGCAAGAGTGCTGTTTTCCCAAATATCAGCACAATTGCAAATGTGATATCAATTCTATACAACAGTTCAATAAACAAGTTAATATTAAGTGACTTACATTTTTGGCACAATATTGTCCAATTTTCCTCAACAAACATAGTTCTAAACAAAGTCACAGATGAGCCGCTGCACGTCTCTAAGCAAAGCACAGCAAAGTTTCCTTGATATATATATTTTAAAAATTGGCATAAAAGATGACACATAAGGTTAAAAAATGCCCTTACAATGGAAATAAATAAATAAATACATACATAAATGCATGCATGCACCTGGAAATCAATTTAAGGTGGAAAATATCACCATGTAATGGCCGGAAAGTTCATTTCTGTTGTTGACCAGAAAGTGCTCCAAAAAAGAAAAGTAATAATTAAATAAAATAATTATTTGTTATTTTGGGCCAGGTGTGTCCAGTCCTGCTCCTTGAGGGTCAAGGTCAGTAATCACGGTCTTCAGGATCACTACACACTTCCAGGCAGGTGTGTGTGCTGGACCTGAACTATGCATGCAGGAGCTCGATTAGACACCCTACTTCTGTGTTATGTATCCAAATTGATTGGGAGACATGTTGCAACAAATGCCTGACGTAAAGATATGAGTTTCCTGGGTGCACTTGAAGGCAGAAATATTCCCTGCGTTCCATTCGGAAGGGCTCATCCCTATGCCCTAATCCCTTCAAAGGGTTTACCCTCCAGAGTGAGAGCTTTGAAGGGTTGAAGGGTGTAAGGGACCAAACAACTGTTTCTTGAAGTGCCCTTCTGACACGGAGGCGCCGTCATCATGGAAATAATCAGCGCAAAGGATCATGGGGGCCCGAAGTGTCCATCAGTTGTTCCCTTCGAAATCCTTCATTCCGAAGGGCCCTTTGAAGTGGCTAGTTTTGAGCACTTCGGTTTGGAACGACCCTTCAATATGACGGCCATGATTGTTTTCACTCCAAAGTGCCCTTCGGAGGGCGATATATCCAATTTGGAACGCACCGGTTTATTCTTTCATCTTTTGTTTAATGGTGATTTACATCCTGGTGCATATCGCCACCTACTGGACGGTTGTGCAAGCATTGTTTCATCTAAACCTGTTTTTCTCTTTCATCTTTCTTCATGCCATATTTCAGTGATGCATGACATATTACTGTGAATAATAATTATATAGTTTGTTTGATAAAGTCTGAACAAACTAAAAAACAGTCTGCGCTTGCAAAGGTAATACCTCTGTTTAAGGGTGTACGCACACTAGGCAATCTGAACCGTGCCTGAGCGCGGTTGACCCAAATTAATTGTTTTACAAATAATTGTATTAAAATAAGTATATTTAGGTTTATAACAGGTCTGGTTCTCACCTTATTGATGAACAGGAATTGTAAGTGTGAGTGCAGGCCAGCGGGGGGTAATCGCGCTTAGGCTCGGTTCAAGGCAGCTGTGCCTAGTGTGAGTACACCCTAAGGTTCATTTGTTGTGTTTAGCTACAGTGGGGCAAAAAAGTATTTAGTCAGCCACCAATTGTGCAAGTTCTCCCACTTAAAAAGATGATAGAGGCCTGTAATTTTCATCATAGGTATACCTCAACTATGAGAGACAAAATGAGAAGAAAAAGATCCAGAAAATCACATTGTAGGATTTTTAAAGAATTAATTGGTAAATTCCTCGGTAAAATAAGTATTTGGTCACCTACAAACAAGCAAGATTTCTGGCTCTCACAGACCTGTAACTTCTTCTTTAAGAGGCTCCTCTGTCCGCGTTACGGATGTGACGTTTGCAGTCACAATTTGCAATAAGATTGTATATTCATTATAAATATATTGAATCATCTGTTTATATTTTCCTAAACCCCTAACAATAGAGTGCAGACATCAGAAAAATATCAGTCTATAAATGTGTTTTATAGTTTAGATGAGGGAAATACACGTGTTACGGACATGAAAAAAAAAAAAATTTTTAGGAGACAACATATTTTGTAGACTTTCTGTGAATTACAACGCACAAACCAGAAGCAACAATATCTACCAAGTGGAGAAGGATTTGGCTCTTTACAGGACATAAAAGATACTTTTTTTAAATTTCGTTTTCGTATTTCGGAGTAAAAAACACTGTTACGGGTGTAACATTCTGGAAGCGGAATTTATCTGACTAGAAACGTGTATAAAAACAACTTCATCAGAGATCTCTAATGGATATTTAAACTTTAAAATTGTAAGGCAAATGGTTATGGATCATGTACTGTATAGCATGCATTGACCCCATCTCTCAGGCTGTTAAGTGTAACCAGTGTGAGACTTGCATTAAAAAAAACATCAGTTTACAGCAGAGACAGATGCAGTTGTAACCTAAACATTGTGTTTGACATCTTTAAATGACCTAATGGACTGATGACGCTCAAATTCGTTGCTGATCAAGATTATTTAAATGGTTGGCTGTCATGAACACTTGTTTTAATGACACAAACATACATTAAATAATTAAGTTACAAAACAGGTTAAATAAAAATATGCTGAATAAATAATATAGTGTAAATATTTATAAAAATGCTCCTCTCTAGAGATATTTATGGACACTGAATGGCTTGAGGTGGGCTAGGCTGTACAAGCTGTTTATGATTTCTCTCTGCAGCTAAAATACTGAGATGTGATACACTTCAGTAAGTTTTTCTGTTTCTTTCAACATACCTTCTGATGTTTATTTCATGCTATAACTAGTAGTAAAGAGAAAGAGATCAGTTAATTTGCACCGGGCTGCTGTTTGAACTTAGGCGCGACAATCTGTCATCAAACATTAAAGAACGTCAAAATTATAGTTTATTTAGCGATGTAGTTTGAAGTATAGTTTGAATTTCATGATAAACTGAGGCTTTGTTACTTTTATGGGTACTGGATGGAAGGTGGGCTTTAATTGAGTGAAGTTTATAATGCATCAGTTGAAAACAGCATGGACTCAAAAATTGACCTTTGCATTTAATGATCGATATCAGTTTGTTTAAAAAAAAATTTGAAATCAGGAAAACAATATTTTCAACTCAGCCCCTTTCTGAAGCGCTGCAGGCATATTCAAGCACTATATTTTCCTAATTTGTTTGTTAAATAAAAGTATTATAGGCTATACAGTATATTGTTAAATTGTAGCCTATAAAAATGTACTTTCAAGTGTCACCTTGTGTTTTTATTCACTTTCATGTAGACTATTTTGATCAAGAAACATGCAGAAACAGGAGCTGTTGTAAAGCATCATACCATTTTACTTTTATCTGTTTAACTTTACACTGTAGATCAAAATAAATGATTTGATTGGTAATATTATTTTTAAAATGAGAGAATCCACTGCTTATTTTGAGTATAGGCTAAACTGCAGATTCATGTTGCGTCTGCACAACAAAATGAACTAAACATTTTTAACTTGCAACTTGTGCGTGGCATGATTTACACACAGCGTATGTCTTCTCCATGTCGTGCTTACCAGGTTGCTCGTAAAAGCCGAAATGTGCCCAGATGTCGGCTTTTAAAGTAGTTGGAGCATTTTTACATTACATTTAGTCATTTAGCAGATGCTTTTATCCAAATCGACTTACAAATGAGGACAATAGAAGCAATCAAAATCAACAAAAGAGCAATGATATACAAGTGCTATAACAAGCCTCAGTTAGCTTAACGCAGTACACGTAGCAAGGTTTTTTTTTAATTATATAATAAATAAAAAGAAAACAGATAGAATAGAAAAAAATAGAGAAAGCTAGAGTTAGAGGCCTTTTTTGCTTTTGTTAATTGTACAATAAATAAAAAGAAAACAGATAGAATACCAAAAGATTAGAGAAGCTAATGTTAGTTTTTTTTTTTTAGAAAACAAACAGTAAATGAATAGAGTGCAAGTCTAAAAGGGACAAGATTTTATTTTTTTTAAGAATAGAATAAGAATAGAGAGTGCTAGAGTTAAAGGGTCAAATAAAGACATTTTTAATTACTCGTAGTCGCGTCTCCCCTCCCTCCGTCATTGTATGTTACCGCGACAAAGCACGTCAGAAAAGCATCAGTGCGTTATAATCGGTTATGGTCTATTACTGAACTGATACCGAATCGTCCTCGTCTGCATCACGATGCATCGTAGAAATTTCGACACCCCTATATAATAGATTAACTCTTGTTTAGAATGAATGGCACTGTGGCAATGTGTATTGTATTTATAATGTTTGTAAACATTTAATTTAAGATACTTTACATTGTTTCTGAATGTAATGATAACACCCATCATGTGACTTATACACTGATGCGACTTATCTGTGTTTATTTTGTCTCTCAACAATGCAATTTTGACCCAGTGTGACTTATACTCTGGAGTGACTTATTTTCTGGAAAACACACTATTTATAATCATACTTTAATATAATGGGGGTGATGCTGGTGTGCAGGTTTGCATTCACTCACTTGAAGGTAATGATGTTGGGGTGTTTGAGCTTGCGCAGATGTTTGATCTCAGTCTCCTTGATGTCTCGGACTTTCTTCACAGCCACCTCCTCACCATGAAACTTGCCCAGGAAAACAGCTCCCTGCGCCCCGCTGCCGACCCACTGCAGCTCGGAGATCTCCTCGAACGGCACCTCCCAGGAGTCTGGAAGAGACATTCCCAACATGGGCTCACTGGAAATACCTGTCTCATACACTTCTGCAAAACTGAAAAAACCTACCTATACATACGAATCGCTGCAGTTTCCATTTTATATAAACACCAGAGGCAGCAAAACGCTGACAACTTTTATTCCTTTGCACACAAAGTATGATTTACAGGTCCACTGTTTTGATTAATAAAGCCTAATTTTCACACAATTACTTGAGGAATATAATGTTATGAATTCAAAACAATTTTAACATGCTGTGACATTTGAAAACTGATCATTTTGAATGTTTGCGTCACATATCCAGCTTCATATGTATGGGTTTTTATATTTGCAGCGGCTACTTGCACTAAGTGAAAATAGCATATTTTCTTAGCGATAGATGCTATTTACACTAAATGCAAATAGCAATGGATTCTACTTACACTAAGTGAAAATAGCAGTATTTTCTGCTATTTATTGCAAATAGTGGCAATTATCTGCACTTCAGTATTGTAGTACATTATAAAACAGTATGCAATAATAATGTATTGAGTGTATTGGGACAATAAAGACCTCCCTACACCTATCCCTAACCCTACCTGATACTTTATTGTCAACTTTTTGATTATTTCCTTCACTTTTATTGAAAATAAATGCCTTTCTGATGTGATATGGGATTTGAAAAGGGAGAAAAAATTTCTGCAAAAGGCGGTCACAAACTCGGGTTGATAGCGTCAAAAAGCATGTGCTTTATCATCTTCGCCACTGAAACTGACGATTGATGAGCATCTTTTGTAGTGTTGACTCGCCCAATCACCCGCTGGTGGGCGGAGATAGTGTAAATAGCCTCTGCCAACAAGGCGGGCTGTTTGCACTTAGTGTAAATAGTCACTCCGTTTTATATTCAGTAGGTTTGTTCGGTAGCTCATGCAGTATGGTGTTCAACTTGAGAGGTGAAGAGCTCGGGTGCGAATCCAGTGAAACTACGGTTCCACAAAACAATTCAAATCTGCATATAAGGAGGTTCAAATGGCACGGTTGCATCAAAAAAATCTGGTTTTATAACAGTTTTGCATTTGTTAACACTATCGCTAGGTTTAGGCTTGGGTTTGTCATATGGGATATTTCCAACACGATAGAGCATTAACTTTTAGCGACACTCCCCAGATATCTGAATTCTGAACCGCCGCAATACGTACCTGAAGCAACGTAATAAAAACACAGCAATACGTGACTATACCAACATGACAAAAACATGACAGGGTCACGATTTAGCGTTTTAGCGCCACTCACTGGACGTTTCACTTTGAAACTGCCTCGAAATGTGCAGTAAGGTACGAAACAACGGTGATGCAGAAATGTATTTAGATGCACGCATTTCCAGTTATCCCCGTCCAAAACGACAATAAAACACCCCGACCGTTCTCGGACTGCCGTACTCACCCTCCTGGCTCTGCTTGTGCTCTGTCGAGTAGGCTTTCCCAATCATCGTCCACACTGGCTTGAGGCATCCAAACAAGCCTTCCAGAAAGCCTCCTCCACCCGCCTGCAGCCGGAAGCTGTCGGACTGGTTGCGCACGGCTCCGCCCTCGGCCCCGCCCTCCTGCAGCTTGAGCACGCTGTTGGAGAAGTTGGTGGGCTCGTCGCTCAGGGTGGGGCTGTTGCTGTGAGTGCCACTGCCGCCCCCCACCGGGTCGATGGAGAGCACGTTACGGAGCACACACTGGGTCGGGGTGAGTTCGGTGTCTGGCGTGCTTGCCGGCACCTCCGAATCGGGCCGACAGAAGTGGGGTTCGGAGAGCGGGGTGCTGAACCCTGAGAGGGACGGGGAAGGGGCATGTTGCTCATGGACACAAGCCATGGGGGCAGAAGGGGTGAGGGTAGCCCACTGCGTTACCCACCCTTAAGAAAAGTGGCCCTCACCACTCGATCTGTAGCAGCGCTGCTCGTCAACACACCTGGTGAGAGCAATCACAACACAAGCCGTAAGTGCTGAGAAAGAGCATGATTCTGCTTAATGCTTACTACGAATGGCAATCAAATACCAGATTGTATTGGAGATGTAGTGATTATGGTGGACTGATCACATGTGTGGATCAATACCAAAAATGCGAGGATGTGTTCAGGTATGTATGAACCACCTAAGCAGACTGTTTTCAGACAGTATTCTCAAACAAATTCAAGTTGGAAAGAGTAAAAACTAAATTTAAAGGGATAGTTCACCCAAAAATTAAAATGCAGTCATTAATTACTCACCCTCATATCGTTCCAAACCCGTAAGACCGCTGTTCATGTTTATAACAGAAATTAAGATTTTTTTTAATGAAATCCGAGAGCTCTTTGACCCTCCATAGAAAGCAATGTAACTTGTTTTCATTGCGAACAAAAAGTATTCTCGTAGCTTCGTAAAATTAAGGTTGAAACACTGATGTCACTTGGACTGTTTTAACGATGTCTGTACTACCTTTCTGGGCCTGGGAGCATTTCAGTTATGTAGCGAGGGTCTATGGGGGGTCAGAAGAAAGCTCTCTGATTTCATCAAAAATATCTTAATTTGTGTTCTGAAGATAAACAAAGGTCGTACGGGTTTGGAACGACATGTGGGTGAGCAATTAATGACAGAATTTTCATTTTTGGGTGAACTATCCCTTTAATCCAGTCCTTCCAACCGCTTCTTCCAACAACATTCTCTGCACCAACCAGCCAAAAATTAGTGTAATTTCAGTAGCCTGAATAACAGAAGTCTTTTTATTCTGCAACTGCAATTTCCAACTGAATTATACACTCTATTATCAGTCACCAACTTATATAATTCTGTAAAAAAGAACATACAAATCTGTTTTGCACATGGACAAAGTTTATCTGAGCAAGCTGATGCCCATATTTTGATACAATTCCAGCATGTCTGTGACTTCATAGATACAGGCTGATTGGCTGACTTGATCACCAACCATACTGCTATATTTGGGGTTCTCAACTCTGGCCCTCGAGGTCCACTGTCCAGCAAAGTTTTGCTCCAGCACTAATTAAACACACCTGAGCAAGCTCATCAAGGTCTTCGGGATCACTAGAAAGCTATATGCAGCTGCATTTGATTAGGGTTGGAGCTAAACTCTGCAGGATTTTAGAAGCCTTGAGCTATAGAGTACTACAGTACATTTGTCCAATTCTGGAAGTATTTCAACAAACTTTGATTCGAAGCAAAAAAAGTATTTGAACATCGGACGAAGATGTTCCCCATGAAGCATTGTGAATGGCATACATCATTTGCAGTGCTTCATAAAGAGCTCTTCTGATGCGATTTGCTTGCTTTAATTGGTGGAGAGCTCTCTGCAGAATCATGGGTAATGTAGTTTTTCACCAGGAAATCTGCTGTAAAACACAAGCTTAAATAACTTGTTTAACTAAAAGTTATGACAAGTTTAAATAATGTAGGCAAATGGCTTCAACAAAATGCAAATATCATCGATTAACAACTTCATGACTCACAGTAGCTCTGTCATTATGGATAATTTATCATTAAAAAATAAATTCCCTAATGAGGAAAATGAATGGGATTTTAACTTCTGGAATGAGATTTTTATTTCTTTGATTCATAACATTTTCAGAAGAATCATTATCACTTCAGCAACATGGCCAAAATTATTCTTTGTCAAACAAAGCACTACTTTACAGACTACCCATGTGTGAAATACCTTTTTGTGCTCAAAATCTCCCATTGCACACAAAGAATTGATGTAGAAAAGACGAGAAGTAAACAGATAACTTATGGCCTTAACTATTATTTGACTTTAAGAACACACTATTTGACTCAGACTATTGCCTTCTTCGTAATGCACCATTGAATTGTTGTGTTTTCACACTGGCCTCTACACAGAAAAGCAAGTTATTTCTGGCATACAACAGCAAATATAATCTTTAATAACAAACATGTACATGATAAGGATGACCACATTTACATCACAAGAGTAAAGAATCTAGACCCTAACTCATAGTTTTGGCTGCTTCAGTAGTTTACGATCTTATTTTTGATTTGTTTCCATTTGTTTAGTTCATTATCTCCTGATGATTTCATTTTCTAGAGGCACAAACTCTCTGTTCACTGCTGCTTCTGAAGCTCCTCTGCTCACGCTGCCAGTGTGAAGACTGTAAATATGCAGGACAATCGTGTCTCATATTGTGAGCATTTGGTGAAGGGAGAAATAAAAGACAACGTCATTTCCTCTTGATTTTAACAAGGAATGATATCATGACAGCGCAGAGCTGTGTCTGTTCATCAGTCCATTAGCTGTTCTTACAATAGCAATCTCTTATTATTTGCTGGTAACTTAACTGCGGTTGAATTTGGCACATTGAAACATAATAACTACTGTAGCGTCTGGACCACTCCAACACACAATATATATTTTGTTAGCTAGATTTCACAAATACTTTGTAACACCCCAGGACGCCGAACAAGACCCTGGTTTCATGGTAACCCGATACATTTACAACCTTGTGGAATGCGAGCCAGCTCTCATTCTGCTTTCTCCAGAAACAAGGGGTAAAAATGCACAGGAGAAATGGACTGTTCTACTAATTAATTCATAGGAAAACCTTCTTTGAATGAACACCCATTTTCTTCAGGCCAGTGTGTATATTATTGCTGTGTTGTATTTAATCTGTTGTATTATAGACTATTTTTATCCGTGCTGATAAAAAACAGCAAAATATATCACAACAAAACAACTTGAATTATTTTACTTAGGCTAGATTTTTATGCAAACACAAACTCTCCAATATTGAGCTTTAAAGATGAATCGAGAGGACTCCTCCTCCTGGGTCACATGATCATAAATGGTAAAATGACGTCCTTGTAGTGAGCATAATATTTGAACTATGTGAAGAGGGTAACTTGCTCGCTTTCATTTGGAATGACCCTCGGGGCCAGATTTACTATTAGCTTGCGTCAGCGCAAACCCTCAGTTGGCATTAAAAACTACTGTCAGGATTTACTAGATATTTACTAGTTATATTCTGAAAAATATGGTATGTTTATATTTAACTTTCTAAAATTTAGGCTTTTCGTTAGTCTAGATTTTGTGAAATCTGGATCACAAGGCATTGAGCCAGATTTACTAGCAGACAGTGTTGCCAAGTCCGCGGTTTTCCAGCAGAATTGGGCTACTTTATCACTGTTGCCACGGGTTGTTTTTCATGTCCCCAGGTGAAATTCAAATTTTTTAAGTGACCCCAATAATGTGATATTTAACCCCTAAAATGTGAATTTCACCTTGGGAACCCTTCCAAAAAACGTGTATTTTAACCTCCAGAACGCAATTTTTACTGGGGGACCGCCCTCGAAACGCGATTGGGCTAGTTTTGAGTAGTGATTGGGCAGGTTTTGTTTTGAAAACCCAGCATAAAACCCCTCATTTGGCGTTAAAAAACATCTCAGGTTACTTATGTAACCATGGTTCCCTGAGTAGGGAACGAGACACTGCGTCCTCTAGGGGTCGCTATGGGGAATGCCTCGTCGTTACCCGTGTCTGAAGCATACATTGAAAAAACACCAACTCGTTGGCTGGCGACAGCCATGACGTCACTACCGGTGCGACTACAGTATAAATCGGCGCCGGGAGATACACATCATTCACTTCTTCGTCTGAAGCTTGCGTCCGCAGCATGGCAAGAAACCTAGAGGACGCAGTGTCTCATTCCCTACTCAGGGAACCATGGTTACATAAGTAACCTGAGACGTTCCGGGAACTTCAAACTGAAAGAGCAGTCCATAGATAAAAATAGCGTATCCCCACACACTATATCTACGGCTATAATGCTGGAGTGGCTAGTAGTAAATCTGTAGCTGGGGGAGCATCATCCAGCTCTCAATGGAGAGGGAGCTCAACCTAAAGCATGTTCCCATGATGGAACAGCTAGCAATTATTCAACTGAGGGAGCAACACACCCAGTTCTCAATCCGAGAAGGGGGCTCGACCTGCAGCATATTCCAAAGCTGGAACATCTAGCCAAACACGCATCAGGGAGGCAGAGGAAAGGCCTAATTCACCTGATGCTGCTGGATCCAGGCGCTCTGGAGAAACAGAGAACTCAAAGTTCTCAAGTGAGAGGGGAACTCTGAATTCAGAGGAATAACGTTGCTCATTCCAGGTAACCCTTTGATAAAAAGGGGAGCATTGCTCAATACTACCACGAGGACAGCCCATGGAGCGAGGAATCCAACTCCTCAGAGAGGATTAACGCTCGAAAGAAACATCATACTCACAATAACCCTCAATGGTGAGGGCGGGATGCCTCAAGAGGATATCCTGGTGATCGGGAAAAACCCCTCAGGGTGACCCAGATACGGTAGACCAGTCAGGGTAGCATGAAAGCGTAACCCCAGCCCGGATGTCCAGGAAATTTGGAAATGGAAAAAACTCGCAATGCACGCAGATTGCCCCCTCGAGGACATCGCGTGCGTGCTCTTCGCCCAAACAAACAACACATAGATCGTGTGTGTCATCTGTTGTCAAATAGCGATGACACGGATGCACACACCTTCTAAATGCTCTGCTAGTGCTCGCCATAAAAATAGAGATAGCTCTTACTTTTTCCTTGGAAATGCATGCTTCAAACAGAACAGTCAATGAAGACGAAGAAGAGAATGATGTGTAGCTCCCGGCGCCAATTTATACTATAGTCGCACCGGTAGTGACGTCATGGCTGTCGCCGGCCAACGAGTTGGTGTTTTTTCAATGTATGGTTCAGACACGGGTCACGACAAGGCGTTCCCCATAGCGACCTCTAGAGGACGCAGTTCGAAGTTCCCATGAAAGGGAACTACTGTCAGGATTTACTAAAGACACGCAGTGGGAAATTAGTGCTGAAAAGGCGTGGAGAGTTATTTTTGCAGTTCACCTTATTGAATATGCATTTGTAGGAGTTTGCCTTTCGATCTGTAAATTTATGAGGAAAGTATTTAAATGAATCCCTCAACGCAATTTACTAAGATTTGCGCTCGTCAGTTCACTGGTATTGGCTGCATTATTTAGCGCCCCCCAAAAAGCATGTCTTAAAGCAGGCAGTAATTTGTTCAGCTCTTGGTAGATTGCGCTGGTCACTATGGAAATGTGTTCTTTAATGTGCACCTTGTCAGTAAATCACCCACAGAATTCCATTTATGGAATTGAGCTCTAACGCTAATTTGTCCTGTTTAGTAAATCTGGCCCTTGGTGTGGCATTCTCTTCCCATAGTGCCCTTCAAGGGTGCAAAAACTTTGCATGAGCATCCTCTACTAATGATCTGGTGATACAAATTGAGACCAGGATTGAGAAGAACTGGATCATAGGACTGATCCAACAGCTAACCTGATCAGACAAGCAGCCACAGTTATCAGCCGGTGCTGCTAATGTCAAAATAACCAAATACTGGCCAGTGAATCCACCCATCTGGTATTTCTGTGTATTGTTACTTAACACTTATGATATCCTCTAATTGGTAAGCAAAGTAGTAATGAACAGCAGGAGTTTCGCACATCCTACAGGTCAGTGGTTCTCAGTGTTTTTTACTCTCCTTCTGTGAATCAACACTGCAGGACTGTACTGCTGTGTTCTACTGTTATGTAGCGAATTTAACTCATGGGGAAATATGAATAATTAACCATAACTAATTATGATTAATTATTAATATTTTAGATCCACTGTAGATATTTAGCTGACCACTCAGGGTCAACCGTCTTGTCAATTCTAAGAACGTTAATTTCCTGGTTAAAGGAAATAACTTTCTTACTGTACAATTCTATAAGTTTGTAACATAAATCTGCATGATTATTGACTATTGGTCCAAATGCTACAGTTATGACTCTTCAGCTGCATGTTATTATTCAAAAATTTCAAATTTAAGATAAATGTTCAGCATTCTTTTTTTGTTGTTGCAAAAATATCAAATTTTAGCTAATTTAAGCTATACTTTTTACCCTTGAACTTTGCTTAATTATAACTTTTTATAAATATATAACAGATTTAAAGCTCCTGAATTCTTCACCACTTAAAAGCACTGCACTGCTCAATTACACAGTCACTTAAACAAATAAGCACAAGTCAACCTGCCATACCAAACAAGACCACATGGAGATGCCAAAGACCACTAAAGCAGCCTCTTTGACCTGACTGTTTGTAGATACTAAATACAGACCCATTCAGAATCATCAAACACAGCAAAAATACAAATGAAAAATAAAAGCATTCTGAACGTGTGAAAACTCAGCGATATGAAGGCGGCTCGACGTCACCAGCCTCTTTCACAACAAGCAATCATGTCTATTAAGGAAAATACTAAAGCTTCAAAATACTGCCGATGCCATTAATCGGCAGTATTTTTTGTATTTTTTAAATGGCAGTGTCGTCAATACAATACAGTGGCAGGTTTGCCAGATTGGAAATGTCCAAGTATCATACCAGAAGCTCAAAATTATTGTATTTGGAAGAAAATTATCGTACATGAGTCAAACATACAGAATACAGCTATTTATCTAAACCTACAACTTTTTGACATGACCTGCAAATTACCACAATAGATAACTAGGCGTACCGTGTCTACATTGGACGCGAGCAGTGCGACAAAATACTATAGAACCCATTATAATCAGTGACTGTCTGCACTGGATGCGGCACGGCGCAACACTTTTTCATTATTGATCGTCCATCGTACAGAGGTCAAAATTAACATACAAATATGATAATTATCGTACATCTGGCAACACTGGTGCCCTGTGTAGAAAATGCTGTGTAGAATTCACACCTTATATGGTAAGTGTTTCCCGATGCTACACTTAATTTTGCAATGAGATGCTGGACATCGTTGTACGCACTACAGTTTATCAGGAGAAAGCGACAGAAAACAACAAACATCATAATATCTTTCTAAAAGAATGTATTCTGTCAGTTCGTCCGTTGCTGAGTTTACCGCTTCTGGAACAGTGAGAACACGTGTAATGCTTCATTTATAGAACCACCCTTGTGATGACGAATGCAATTCCATTCATCAACAGCGCCATATGCACTCGGTTATCCTTATAACATTATTTTAGTATTATAAATGAATTGTGTACTAATATTCTGCCCTGCACAGTTGGAAATTTCAAGATATGGGGGCAAAAAAATGGTCCTGTATGAGTTTTTGTTTTCTATTTATAACATGATAGTTCGGCAATATGGCACAAGCAAGAGTGTTGTTCTTCCGAATATCAGCACCACTGCAAATGTGATTTTATACAATAGTTCAATTTACAAAAAGTTCATATTAAATGGCATTTTGGACACAACATTGTCAATAAAGATGGCATTTTGCAGTATTTTGCAGGTATTCTAAACAAAGCAGAACTGCTGTGCTTCTCCGAGCAACACACAGCGGTGTTCTGTTTTGTTTCTGAATGAATCTGTGTTTTTGAACAAATCAGGCAAATCAATGATTCACTGAGCCATTCCTCGTTTCTAAATGAATCATATGTTTTGAATGAATCAGTTAAATAAATGATTCAGTGCCACTTATTGGCAATTAAAGGAAAACCTGGTGTTTTCATTTATGGATTTTGATACTTCATGGTATCGTGATACTTCAGCTGGTATAGTATTGTAGGATATATTCATGGTATCGTGACAACCTCAGTGTCTGTGTTTGGAGCATCTGATGCCCATATGTACATATGTACGATCCTCACCAACTTCTCCAAAACACTCGCTGTACATTCATTTTGACAACTACATGAATTTATTGCAGTGTGTTCATGTAGAAATACAATGTTATATATTGATCAGTGCGGCGAGAGCGCAAGCACTATTACAGTCGTCATCTATCAGACTTTACTACCACAACACTGATTTGCTGTAGTTTGTGTATCATAGGCTCATGCAGCGGTCGGGTGTTCAGTCTGTATTTCACACAGAGCGATAAGAAACAACTTGGGCTGCTCTGAAACAATCACAGAATACGAGAAAACTTGTGCTTTTTTAACTTAACATATAAATAATAAGATTAATATAGTTAAATGAATTTTAGGTTATCTCGTGCCCCCTAGTGATCTGTGGGCCCTCAGTTGAGAACCACTGCTATAGGTGATAGCATTGGGGCAATATGGGGAGATATGCATAAAATAGTCTTAATATAACTGCAGACAGCCATATACTGAATGTGCACAGTGCAACAGTACTTTCACACTAACTACTGCTGATTTATTCTATTTTATATATTTTTTTTTGCAATGCTGGAATGACAGTGACAAGCCAAAATAACATATTACAGTAAGTAAAAGATTAACTCTTTATTGTTTCAAATGACTAATAACTATTAAACAGCTAATAACTGAGACAAGCCAAAACAACACATTAAGTAAAAGATGAACTCTTTATTATGTCAAAGGACTAATAACTTAAAGGGGTCATCGGATGTAGGGCTGAACGATTTTGGAAAATAATCGAATTACGATTTTTTTTTACCAATATTGCGATTGATTTTAATATGCTTTAAAGCTCTTTATGTTCTGTATTATTCAACAAAGACAAGCTATAAATCATTGTATAGTATGACCAACACAATATTAGATATATTAAACATAAATGTTCTTTTCTGTAGGCCAGGCCTATTTGTTATGATGAAATTAGGTGATGCATGAATTAATATGAATGATATTTTTAACAACTACAATTACAGTATATTGACTGATTTGTTGAACTTCCAACCTTGTAAGCATGTAATAATTATGGCAACATAAAGCACTGACAAATAAGCCTGGTGTAAACATTAATATGAAAGTCAGTAACAAATCACACAAACTAAAGTAGATTGCAGAAATATAAAAACAAATCTGTTGCTTTACCACATTACTTTAGGTAATTCAGTCACTGTAATAAACATATGTAAACATGTGGACTGCACTAAACACTGTCTGTTAACTTTAGACCAGTGGTTCTCAAACTGTTTTGGTCACACCCCCCTTTAAACATATAAAAAAATCTACTAAACATTATAAAAAATGAATGCTTTTTTAAATTTAAAAAACCTACAGGGAAAAAACACCTGCATCACTTGAAACATTGAAAAATAGCATAGAGAGAATAACTGTTATTATTATTCTTCTCTCTCTGTTATTTATTTATTTTTTGTGAGTTTCATGCTGTCCGCTAAGGCATAGAACACACACAGGCTTTCCTCCTCACCAACGACATTAAACACGTGTCTACACCGGACGCGAGCGACAAAATACAGTAGAACCCATTATAATCAGTGACGCTGTGTACACTAGATGCAGCGCCACGAGCCACGACAAAACCCGACATTAAACTGATGCCTTGTTCTATTTATGACGTACTGACATAACGTTAAAATGATTTGCAATGGTCACTTTGTCGCATCCAGTTTAGACACGGTGAGTGAAGCCGAGAGCGAGATATGCCTCGTCATATTTTCAGCATTTAGCTTTTAAATGACCAGCACCTGCCTGAGTCTGTGCGACTTCATCTATGGCTTTTCTCTTCGCTTTCACAAACCGATCCATCTCCCATTCTAAGTTACATCCTTTGGCTGTTTACTGTTTTATTTCTTTTCTTTATCTGCTGATGGCCCGCACTCGACTTGAAGCAGCGCTGCTTAGACCGAGGGGTGTGTGTCATCAAAGTACTGCGAGAGCTATAAGAGAGCGCGGACGTCTCCTTATGGTTTCTCTCGCCGTACTTTGATGTCATACATGACCGATCTTCAAGTCGAACACACCTCTTTACTCTCGCGTGTCACGTGACCGAGTGTAATCGCAGCCTCTGCGATTGAAAAATCGAGTTTTTTCATATTGCGATATTATCGCAAATGCAATTAACCGTTCAGCCCTAATCGGATGCCCATTTTCCACAAGTTGATAAGATTGTTTAGGGTCTTAATGAAAAGTCTATAACATACTTTGGTTAAAATTTCTCAATGGTATTTCACACACCATCTCAAAGCAAACAGCCTTTTTACCCTGTCAGAAATAGCTCTGTTCACAGCAACCAGTTTGGTTGGATTTCCCTTTAAATGCTAATGAGCTCTGCTGACCCCGCCCCTCTCTTCTGTGGGGTGACGAGCCATCCTGTTTACTTTAGCCGAATTTAGCTGCATTTAACTTGCTGACTAGCACGTTATTAGGAAAGGTGATTTGCAAAGATTCATAAAAGAACCTTATACTCACTTCTTCTGTAGGTGAGGCTGAATCACGAATGATTTGCGCGAACATAGATGCATTTAGGTAGATCAGAGGACGCATTCACATCAGAAACGAAAGTAATGTTAATCCACTGCGTCTTCAGCGGCTCAGTTGGGAGTAAATGAGGACTGCTATGTTCATTATTACATCCAACAACAGAACACCTCAATCGCTTAGGAGTCGTTCTTGTCTACTTCTGCTCTGGTGGTGAAACAATGGCGGACTGATGACAGCTCACTCAGGGCGGAGCTAAGGTTAAACACCAGTGTCAATCAACTATCGTGGGAGGGGCCTGGGTCTGTGTGATGTCACACAGCCAAGCATCTGCAAGCGGCTTGATATGAGAAAGGACAAATTATTTAACGAGATTTTTTTTTAAAAACACTGGGTGAATCTTTATCATTATAAGGTGGTTGTGTACACACACTTGTAAAACTTGTAAAAGAGCATATCACATCCGATGACCCCTTTAAAATGACAGTCTCTGAAAAGATTACTAAAAGATGACTGTTTAACACACTACTAGAGGGCAGAAGCAGCGCTTACTGCAGCATAAGAAGAGTTATCGTGTTCTCAAGAATAAGTCTTCAAATATGAGCAATTCATCTGCACATCAGTGGCACTGATATGAGCACTGGACACCCCTGACATCTGATTGGCCACCCCAAAATTTAATATGCCACTATTTTATTTTCTTCGTTTAATCGTACTGAAAGAAGCATTTATTGTAGTCTCGACTTGAACTCAAGGACGTGTGCCACATCGCGCTTTATCTTTACCTTTCAGCCTCTACTAGTACACGCTCCCACGCCAAATGTTCGTTTTCTTATGGAGTGAAACACATCGCGGAGCAAAGACGACAGAGCAGGTTACCTTTGATAATAGAAAACAAAGTCTCAGCATTCAAATTCTGTTCGTCTTAATAAGAATTTCAAACGATAAATACAGTTTTGGAGCTCTTTAGTGGCGTGACGGTTCAAGTTCAGTGGAGTGCATTCTAATTAGCATTAAAATAAAAATGAATGAACATCTGAGGGCATGTTGAAAGATACACTACAACTTACTGAATGTGTAGTGTCTCATGTAATCACTTAATGAGTGTTTCAACCGCGGAAAACATTGTCACATAACCTCAGAAAATCCATTCAGTGTCCATGCACTAGCGAGAAAAATGTACACTAGAGAGAAGAATTATGCAAAAATTATATTTATTATATTTTTACTTATATAATTACTTTAATTACTCAATTTACTTTTTACAACATTGGGTTGCCTTGCCTTCTATTGGTGGCTTGTTAAAACCAATACATCCTAATGGACTCCTAAAACACTACGTGCAGAAAACCATTTTTTAATGGTTTCAATGGTTAAAAGGTGATGGTTTGTAATGTTTGTAATGGTATTTGTAGTGGAAACCATTAGGATTTTCTGTGATGGTTTCTATTGTTTTGTTTTGTTTTCAGCAGGGATATGAACTTGTACAAATCAATTGTTGCTTTTAATCTTATTAATAGGGTTCCCTGTAGAGTTTAGTTTAGAAAAACTGAGGGAAAAAATGACACATTTTGTACATTTTTCCTGAATAATTCTCACTCCAGGCTGAACTCAAAAGTTGTCAGTCCTGTCTGAAGTAAGCTGAAGTTTTAGGTTTCCTGAACAACATTTACAAAATGCACTGTATAAGTTCATGTTAGATCTTTTGCTGGTTAATCAGATGAAAGAAATAAGAGAAATAAGTTCCGATACACGAACATTTTTCAAGTTACGGTAGGAATGTATAGCTAATGTGGGGTAATGTGAAGTAATCAGCAATCGTAGGATTTATTCATGCTTTTTTTATGCCAGATTGGAGTTATCCACTGATTTTCTGTCATGGTCTATGGACCCCTGAATGTAGCTCCACCACTGCTGCACATCATTAAAAACCAACCTATATCGATCTCTAAGAGGTGTGCATATGTTCAGTGCTTAGATTGATATCTATTTTTGTTATATTTTCGAGGCACTGTGTTTTATTTACATGATGTTATCGTTCCACTACTTTGTGTTGACACTGATTGTGTTGGCCTAGATCACTGTTTTACATGGTTAAGTGGGTAGCTGACATTCAAGCTTTAAATATTAAGCTAAAACCATTTTAATCCGTTTTTCTAATTCTATAATAAATCTATACATTCAGTTTAGACCTCATATCAATAATGTCCTAATACATTGTCACACTACTGTTTTTGCTGAACTGCTGGATATAGGAATATGCTCGTCTGTGTTTACATCCATTCTAAACACAACCCCTGATGTTCACGGACATGTTATTTGCGGTTTACCCACAATCCCGCAGGCTGGCCCTGCTCACTGCAACGCGACATCACCGAGTCTATTGTATGTATATCTGCGTGAAATATAGTCTGTATATGGAAAACACCGCTCTTCCGCGCGAACCGACGCTCACGCTCGCGTCGCGTCGCTCTCTGCACAATACCACAGGATTGCATAACAAACGCACGCGTTCTTACACGACACGATTCTTCACGCGCGTCGTGTAAGTGCACTATTACGCGCGTGCACTCAAAAGCATGAAAGCGCAGTAAATGGACGCGTTCGCTCAGATGTGATGTCATTGGCGTCAATGGCGCGTGTGAACGCGTGAAGTACCGCAACGAGTGATGCGCTCCCAGCACCAAACACACACACACACACACACACACACACACTCTCACTCACACACACACACACACTCACACACTCACACACACACACACACACACACACACACACACACACTCTCTCTCACACACACACACACACACACACACACACACATCGCGTCTCGATTAAAGCGCTCTGCGCGGCTGGCCCGAGCTCTCGGTGGGGATGGAGCGGTACCGTATCTCCGGAGGATGCTGCTGCTGGCGCGGTGTCAGGAGACGGGTGGATCCGCTGTGGTCCTCGCGGCTCCGCGGTAAACGCGTTCTCCTCGCTCACCGAGCGCTGCTGCTCCCCGGGCTCGGCGTGTTTTCACCGGATCGCGTCGGCTGGACTGCTGATCGCGGATTTGGGCTTCATTAGTCGAGCGGAAGGAGCTGTTCCTCCTCGACGGTGCTGAAGTGACGTCACGCGGCGCAGGGGGCGCGCGCGTCAGCGTCAGCGCGGACATGATGTCAAAGCCGCTCGCGATCTGTCTGCGACCTTCTGATGAGGTCCCGTTTAAAGCGTTTAAGAAGAGCCTGCTCTCTTGAGCGAAGGCGTTTATACGCTGCGTCGATAGATTTGATGTGAAAATAGCTATATGATACACACCGATTGCATTAATATTACTATTTGAAATGTATAATAATAATAATGATAATAATAATAGACCTAATCAATAAATAGATACATTTACATTTAGTCATTTAGCAGATGCTTTCATCCAAAGCGACTTACAAATGAGGACAACAGAAGCAATCAAAATCAACAAAAGAGGAGTTCAAACATTAAACATATACAGAACAAAATCAGTCTTTACGCAGATGCCATGTTCTGTATTTACAAGACCCCCCATCATCATTACAAGAAACAATTCAACTTATCGATTCATTTTCTCAGAGTGAATCGAGAACTGGAGTAAATCTTCTATTCT
>NW_015505575.1:720306-721465 GCF_001515645.1 Sinocyclocheilus grahami
AGGAGACAACAAATCTAGGATCTGGGGATCTGGGCTGGATACGGACTGGATCCGGGTGACTGCAGTGACCATCTGATCTGGATACAGACTGGATCTGGTGGCTACGGTGACCTTGGAATAAGAGAGAAACAGACTAATATTAGCGTAGATGCCATTCTTCTAACGATGTAGCAAGTACATCGGGTGTTATGGGAAGTGTTCCCGGTTCCGGTTGTCCTAATTAATGCAGCCTAAAAATTATTTAATGGATTTGAATATTAGAAATGTGTTAGTGTGTTATGTGTAAGCCAGGTTACAGAGAGGGGTTTTTAATCTAGATTTAAACTGACAGAGTGTGTGCCTCCAGAAAAATGTTAGGTAGGTTATTCGAGAGTTTGGGCGCTAAAAAGGAGAAGGATCTGCCGCCCGCAGTTGATTTTTGATATTCTAGGTATTATCAAATTGCCAGAGTTTTGAGAATGCAGCGGACATGGAGAACTATAATGTAACAAGAGCTTGTTCAAATACTGAGGTGTTAAACCTCTCAGGGCTTTATAAGTAATATGCAAGATTTTAAAATCTATACAATGTTTAATAGGTAGCCAGTGCAGTGTTGACAGAACTGGGCTAATATGGTCATACTTCCTGGTTCTAGTACGAACTCTAGCTGCTGCATTTTGGACCAGCTGGAGTTTGTTTATTAAGCGTGCAGAACAACCACCCAATAAAGCGTTAAAATAATCTATCCTTGAGGTCATGAACGCATTAATTAACATTTCTGCATTTGACATTGAGAGCATAGGTCGTAATTTAGATACATTTTTGAGACGGAAAAATGCAGTTTTACAAATGCTAGAAACGTGGCTTTCAAATGAAAGATTGCTATCAAATAGCACACCTAGGTTCCTAACTGATGACGAAGAATTGACAGAGCAGCCATCAAGTTTTAGACAGTGTTCTAGGTTATTATGTGCTGAGTTTTTAGGTCCTATAATTAACACCAATTTAGCAGTAAGAAATTACTCGTCATCCAGTTTTTTATATCGACTATGCATTCCGTTAGTTTTTCAAATTGGTATGTTTCGCCGGGCCACGAAGAAATATAGAACTGAGTATCATCAGCATATCAGTGAAAGCTAACACCGTGTTTCCTGATGATATCTCCCAAGGGTAACATGTA
>NW_015505575.1:721631-730879 GCF_001515645.1 Sinocyclocheilus grahami
GATAAATCAGGAAGATTACTTACAAAGCAGTCTTTTGTGGTAGAAGTGATGGTTCTACCATACTTGTAACAAGGAGCAGAATTTACAGTTTTAGCTATATGAAGTTTGCACAAGACTGGATAATGATCTGAGATATCATCGCTTGGCTGCATAATTTCAACACCATTAACATCAATTCCATGTGACAGTATTCAATCTAGAGTATGATTTCAACAATGAGTAGGTCCTGAGATGTGTTGTCTAACCCCAATAGAGTTCAGAATGTCTATGAATGCTGATCCCAATGCATCTTTTTCATTATCAACATGGATATTAAAATCACCAACAATTAAAACTTTAACTGCAGCCAGCACTAACTCGGATATAAAATCAGCATATTCTTTAATAAAGTCTGTATGGTGCCCTGGTGGCCTGTGTATAGTAGCCAGTACAAACGACACAGGGGATTTATCATTAACACTTGTTTCGCTGGACAATGTTATATGAAGCACCATTACTTCAAACGAGTTATACTTGAAGCTCGCCCTCTGAGAAATACTGAAAATATTGTTATAAATTGTAACAACACCTCCCCCTTTACCTTTTGGATGCGGCTCATGTTTATACCAGTAATCTTGGGGGGTAGACTCGTTTAAAATAATGTAATCATCAGGTTTTAGCCAGGTTTCTGTCAAACAGAGCACATCTAGGTAAATACATCTATCATTTACAAAAAGTGCTTTCGTAGAAAGGGACCTGATATTCAATAAGCCAAGCTTTAGTGGTTTAGCCTGTCTGTCTGCTTCCTGACCTGGGCCCCAGTTATTCAAGTACAAACTCTAAGACTATGTGCCACTCACACACACACACACACACACACACACACACACACACACACACTCTCACACACATATATACATATATGTGAGTGTGAGTGTGTATGCGTGTGTGTGCGTGTGTGTACATGTGCGTGTGCGTGTTTGTGTGTGTGTGTGTGTGTGTGAGTGTGTGTCAGTGTGTGTGTGTGTGTGTGTGTGTGTGTGGGTGTGTGCGCGCGCGTTTTTGTGAAAGAAAACAAATAGATAGAATAAAAAAAATAATAGAGAATGCTAGTTTTAGAGGGTCAAGTGTTGTTGTTTTTTTTATAAATAAAAAAATAAAACAGATAAAATAGAATTAGAATAGAAAGTACTACACCAACTGTGCTTATCTTCTCCAAATATGAAGGGCATTTCTCAGTATCGTGAAGTCCAGTGAATGATGGAATCAGAGTTTGAAGCCCGGGCAGAACTGTTTCTCTTCTGCTGGTATTCAGGACGGATGAAGAGAAAGTGTCTCATCCTCTGATCTACAGATCCTCTGCTCTCTCCGTGTCTGTGCTAGTCTTCCTCTCTCTTCTGGATCATGACCACTTCATCTGAATTTGGAGATGATTCGTCTTTAGAGATAATTTGCCAATTTAGAGGTTCTTTCTGGGGTCGAGTACATAGGAGTTTTTTTTTTTTGGAGATCAAATTGTGTTTTTATTGCTTCATCATGAGTGTCTTTTAGATTTTTCTCAGTTTCTTTAGGGCTGTATCTGTAGTCAGTCAGTGCTGTGTTTCATGGAGCAGCTGAAGAGCGAGTGTGTTTACAGGATAAGATCTGGAGAGGTTTCTCTGGCCAGAAGTGCTTTATATTGCACTGAATCTGGACCAGAGCAGTGGAGGTGATGAACACATCTCAGTGTATTCAGCTCTGCTGGACCCCCACTGGACGTGCTTCTGTGGACCTCTAAAATGTAAAAAGTAAAAGTCTATTTCTATTTGTAGTTTTTCTACAAACATTTTATCCCACTTTTTAAAATGTAATACTGATCCCCAAATTTCACATCCATATGAAAGCATTGGTTTTATTATTGAATGACATACTTTTACCTAAGCCTTAATAGGCGATTTTAAGTGACCAGATTATGACTTTGTAGCATAAAAAGGCCTCCTTGAACTTCTGTGCATGAAAGCCTCATTGCTTCAGAAAGCTTGGTTTTTCTGCAGAAAGTCACACGAATGTAATCACTGCAGGTTCATTTGTTACTGATGGACTAATAAGATCCAGTGCATTGCATTATTCAAATAGTGAGGCAGAAGGTTGATATGAGATTCTTAACATAGTATTATTTTATTTGTAGGATTTCAAGTCTTTCAGATGTAAGATGTCCATTGGTCTTTTTTTTTTCTTTAACTTTTTTTTCTTTTATTAAAAAGCTGCTCCATTCCACTGAAGAGAAACTACTGTACATACAGAAGAGAAACTACCTACATACACCGAAGTTCAACGATCTAAAGAAGAAGAAAAAGAAAAAAAGAGAGACAAGGTGGAAAGGACTGCACAATGTGGCATTCAGAAATGAAGAGCAGGAAGAGTCAGGCCAGATCAGATTTAATACTTGAAATTCTAGTTGCACTAAATCAGGTGATTAAAACAAGGAATGCAGTGGGAATCCTGAGATACAGCGCAATGAAGAGGCTGATGAGATGACAACAAAATAAATAAAAAAGCCGTACACAAGAATGAAGTAGAACCGAAAGTAACATATGGAAGAGATGAGTGCAAGAATATTATTTTGCAAAAATAACAAAATTATAAAAAACAAGAAAGGGGAGAGGGGAACAAAGGCGCTATTTTTTACTACAGCCAGCATTAAAACACATCAAACATACTAGGTGCACTGTGCACTGAATTATGGGATGGCAAGCATCCAGATGATGCACTGATGGAATGCGTTATTCATCGCACAGCAACAGATCTCTTGTTTTCTGAGCTGCTGGAATCTGGAGGAACAGATTCTAAGTTCTGAAGACTATGAAACAACAAAAGCTGTTATCAACCTTTTACACCGAGCCGGTCTTTACGTAAGAACGCACTAAGCGGAGTTCTTCAAATGGACTGAGGAGGGCAGCAGTGCGCCTCTGACGCGTCGAGTCTGCCGCAAAGCTCATAACAACAACAAGAAGAAGAAGAGGGGGACTTTTGTTGTTTGCGTTCTCCTGCGGTGTTCGTCTGTCTCGTCGGGGCTTCCGTAGGCTGAAGGCGCGCGTGGTGTGGAGTGAGTGAGTTACGCTGATCTGATCGGATCTGATCAGAAGGTGAGCGCACTTTCCCTGCCGTGTTTTCTCGGGTCCCGCGTGTTTGTGAAGTCTGTGTGCTGTGCTGTGTGCAGGATGTGTTCTCTCGGTGTGTTCCCGGCTCCGGTAACGGCTGCACAGACGCTGCTCGAGCGCAACAACGAGCTTCTGTCCGCGCTTCATCCCGGAGAGCACCCACAGGTCTGAGAACGCTTCCTATAACCCCTTCATAAACACCAGCAGGTGATGCAGCACTGCTCCAGACCTGACCGCTAGACGAAACCCACCCAGTGTACCTCACGAACATCATCTTCCGCTCGAGTAAACATCTCTAGCATCTCTCACTGACCGACCGACCGACCTCGTGAAGAGCGCTTCTCCCTGAAACACTCCTGACACTCACTAAAGCTAACCGCATTCTAAGAACGCCTTCACATTATTGAGCTCTGTGCGCATCTGCTCATTTCTCCAGTGTGTTAATGCCAGTGTTTACGACCGCTTGACACTACAGTAGATTTGCTTTTGGGATTGCACAGGTTGTTTTTCATGATGGTATTAAGCTGATTTCTATATCACAGTTTAAGATATTGAAGAACACAACATTGCTACAGTAACATTTCACATATTGGAACAAAAACAAAAAAAATTGTGAAAAAAAAAACTTTTTTGTACTTTAGTAAGTTATCCTTGATTCTGTTCTGTAATTGAAAACAAAAATAAAAATAATTTTAGATTTGACTAAGAAAAAATCCGAAACACACTCCAATGAGCAGTGTTGCCAAGTCTTGGGCTACTTTAACACTGTTGCTCTGGGTTGTCTTTCCTGTCCGTGGATTGAAGCGACCCCAGTAACGTGATATTTAGCCCCAGCGATGTGACTTTTACCAGGGGAACCTCACCAAAAAACATGTATTTTACTCCTGGAATGTGATTTTTACTGGGGGACCCCCTCGAAACGCCATTGGGCTAGTTTTGAGTAGCAGTTGGGTGGGTTTTGTGGTGAACATCTGGCAACCCTGCCAGTGACTTTCAACAGCAACTCCTTTATATCAGAGAAATGTTTCCATCACCTGTCCCTAGCTCCGTTTTTACAGCAGAAGCAAATGCTATCATTTTGGCGTTAAACTGCATAAAGACTATAGAACAGAGAAATGTTCTTTTAATTCTAAATTCAAAGTCCTGTCTTCAAGCTCTTAAAAACGATCACCTCTAATGCACATAATGATTTTTTTACAAACTGCTGCAGCTAGAGGATGGTGATTTTAATACCTGGTTTTGTTGGGTACCAGGGCAGACTCTGCTGCAAAAGAAGCATTATCGGCAGACCTCGACATCTGTGCAGTTCCTCCTATGGATTTAAAACCAGTAATTTGTTCCTATGTTCATAACAAATGGCAAAAACAGTGGGATCTATATAAAAATGAATAAACCCCATGAAATTAGTCTCAATGTTGAAAAAATACATTTCAATCAGTTTTCCAAGCGATGGCAGCAGATTGTTTATACCCGCTGTAGAATAGGTCTCTGCAGGATGACACAAGTTTTTAACACTAGAAGAAGATCCTCCAACATGCTCTCTCTGCAGAAACCCTTTATCCATGAAGCATGTTTCATTAGACTGTGCTGGTTTTAACCCTGTGAGAGAACATGTTTATTCAGTTAACTCTTTTGAAGAGATATTGTGTGTGTCTGGTTGGTTGCAGCCGTGTGATCTGCCCAGTCCTCAGTTCACCAGAGACACTCTGAAGGGTCACAGTCGTCCGGAGAGCAGCAGTAGATCAGCCTTCCTGGACCAGAGAGACACGCTGTGGATGAGGAGCGCCGGAGCCTGGTGAGAGCTTCCACTTCTGCATCATTACACTCAAGGACTTTTGGGGTGACTTTAACTACTCCTCAGTTTGACAGCTTAATGCGAATAACGCTCTCAATAGCTCTGTTCCTCGCACGAAGCTTTCACGTGGCTCCAGAAGGCATGAACTGTTTTCATGACACTCCCATGGTGTTTTCTGAGCGCTTTGAACTGGAATCCGTTGAAGAAAAAGCTCGGTGTGTTTCCTGCCGGGTTGAATCCTTTCTCCTCAAGTGTTTGTTTCTGAAGCAGATCACGATGTTAGTCTTAATCAGTAGTTTTCTATTATGTATTAATGCTGCTCATTTCGATTATAACACTTTCTGTTTTATCACATGCAAAATGCGTGTCGTATATTCTTGAGTATTTGAAATGGTTTCACTTTATTTTGATGGTCCCTTTAACACATTCTGTTGACTATACTTGCACCTACACATCTACGAGCTCTCATTAGAGTGTTAGTAGAGTACTAGTAGACTGGTAGGGTTAGATTAAGTTGACATGTACTTGCGAAGTTACTTATAGTCAGTAGTCTGTTGGGACATCATCACAATAAAGAGACAGCAGATGTTTACTGAAGTTACTAAATGTCAACCGAATGCTCAGAAGGGACCCTCAAAATAAATCATCTGAACTGAAATGATCAGACGTTGGGTTTAGTGGAGCTGTGACGAGTTGACTGCACTGGTGTCTGTGTTTCAGGCGTGACGCGGGTCTGTACGGTCTGTTAGATGAGATCACTAACAGCGCAGAGGAAGGTAAGGCTTTCTGACCGGCTATAATCACACAGCGGTCGCTGACAGACGCATGAGCCGCTGTCTGCTTGTGTTTCAGTGCCCAGGTTCCTGGCCGTCGGATCCGCCTGCGTCCTGGCTCTGCTCAGATGGGCTTCTTCATTCCACGGCTCTCTGTTTCCACATCTGACTGTGAGTATGAGCTTGGATCGTGTCTAAGCTTTAGATCTGTGTCAGCGTCACACTGCAGTCATAATGGACGGCCTTTCTTTCTGTCCGCTAGCTGAGCAGTGACGAGATGGTGGCAGAGTTTTCACAGATGCTGGATTGGTACGTTTACACTGTTTTGGTTCTGAGACCTTTATAAACTGAGCATGGGAGACGATCCATGAGCTTCTGGTCTGGTTTCTGTGTTGTTTTCAGGTCTGACAGCGCTCTGAGAAGCTTCGCCTGGCATCCGCACACTGATAAGTTTGCTGTAGCTCTGCTAGACGACTCCATCAGGATTTACAAATCTAACAGGTATCCCATTGGACACTAACACAAATCTTACATTACATATCAAAAAGTACAAGTTAGATTTTATACTGTAAATCAAAATTACAATTACAGATCCTCGTGCACCATAAGTGTAGTTTGAACGACAGCTCCGTGTATTCATTCAGCAACAAAACCACTTAGACTTAGTTTTTGTGATGTACCTAAACGTTTTAGAGTTAAATTGACTTGAATATGACATGATGAAATGTTGATAACATGTAAAGCATCAAAAGGCAAATCTGTGTCTGAGAGCCTGCGTTTTACACACTTTGTTGAAAGGTGCATCAGTCTGGTGCACTTTGAATGTTTGAAAACCTATTTTCAGGATCCAAATTGAGTATAAAGTCTTGCATTAGCCTTGTAGCTGGAATTCAAACTGAACTCAAACCTGTTTTTAGTAGTCTCAATCTGCATTACATTCACACTGGTGCTTTTAGGAAGAGAAACCATTCTTTTGTGTAAACTTCACTTACAGAAGATAAAGCCGTGAACTTTCATTTTGATGGAAGGGTGCAATTTCAGTGAAATTACAAATGCTTCTCAGTAAAAATATGGTAATGCACGAAAGTGTTGGAAATTACGCAAATGTGAAAATTGCAGTAATTTTTGCCAAAGGTGCTTCAACAAAGTACTGAGTTACTGAAAACTTATGCAAAGATGATACTTTTTTTTTTTTAAATGTGCAAAGTTATCACAAATCCATTTTTGTTTGTTTTATTTGCTTGGCATGGAGTGTGTAGATTGATTTATATAATAATGTAAAGCATTTTTAGCATAAGGCCGAAACAAAATCAAAATGCAAAAAAATGGATTTGAGTAGTTTCTGAATGCACTGCATGAACTGTTGCATGAAATCAACATCACACATGCAGTCGTGCTGATATTCGTGAAAACAGCGCTCCTGATTATGTGCTGCTCACAGCTTGGTTGCTAGTGAGTTTTCTAGTTTTGTTGCATGACTTGCGATGTTTCTGATCCTGCTAGCAGCACAAGTTGAAGCTCCGTACTGATTTCCAGAAGTGTGATTAGATGTAGCTGACTTCTGTTAATTGAAATGAATGATTGCAGCTTCAGTGTGTGTTGTGCTGCAGTTCTGCGACGCCGACGCTGAAGCACCGCTGCCAGAGGTCCGTGTGCGCTCTGCAGTGGAAGCCTCTGTGTGGCTCTGCTCTGGCCGTGGCCTGTCAGTCCTGTCTGCTCATCTGGCATGTGGACCCCACCTCTCTCTCCACCAGGTACTGCTCAAACACCGCCTCCCTCTGGCACACTACTGTTTCAAAGCAGCTGTGGAGAAGACCATCACGCCACACAGGCAGAGCGCGCAGATCCAGTTTGATGTGGCGTTTTTCCTGCAGCGAGTGAATGCGCCAGGTGTCCAATATGTGTACGTTTAGGGCAGGCATATTACAATGGCGGACGTAACCGCAATGCCAGCACTGTCTTCCATTTCTAAATAAAGTGTACCGCATCAACACAACAGAGCGGTTCACACCACAAGCGCTAGGGGTCCTTTATGGTAATGATCCACGTATATATTTAAATTTTTTTATCTAGAGCCAGATGCGCTTCATTCAAGCCGTGCGTTTCTAAAGACGCTAAAGCACCAGTAAGAGCAGCGGATGATGCGCTTATTTTAAAAAGAGCAGAAACAAAGTAAAATAGATCGATACTGTTCCTAAAAACACAACAGAAAACAACAATGCTGCAAATATCATCTGACCGTTCAAACCAGGTTTTTTTAAAATCTACATTTAGCATTATTAATCAGTATGTTAAGAGCATTTTAAAAATAAACATAGGCTATAATTCTTAAAACTGGGGAAATTATTTAGATGCAAGGAAAGACATCATAAACATTGAAATTAATAATTAACTTTGTTTAATGCTCATGATGAGAGCGTTTTGATTGTTTTGTTTTAAGCAAAGTATAAAAATCATCCAAACATTAAGAGAAAATCTCTAAGCCCCCATATATTTTCTTTCTCATGGGCTTCTGCTTTACATATGTATCTAAACGTAAAAAAAATAAATAAATAATAATAATAATGGCTTGGTAAAACATCTGACCTTAGCTGTTAATACTCGTATCTAATTGGGCTCAATTGGTGAATTTTTTTTTTAGAAATAGAAAAATTCTCAAGCCACTGTCCTTTGGCTCTGAGGATCCAATATCCTCATCTTTGATTTTGAATGTTTGTTTCCTCTCTCTCTCTCTCTCTCTCTCTCTCTCTCTTTATTTTATTGCTTTGAAGAAATTATAATATTTTGCTCGATGTGCCCTCTTGTGGCCTCAGGAGAGAATCCAAAAGCTTTTTTCCCCCTAACTGGAATTATGCCTTTTAAATTTAAATATAGTTTGAATATTGATAATATTTAAGTACAAAATTCGAGTTTTTCAGCCATTTTGACAGCCCTACAACTCGCACCAAGAGAAGGAACAACGAAGCGTTATCAGACGTAGCAACTTCAAAAACAGTCAGTACTGAAATGAACGAGACCAGCATTTCCCGCAATCCGTTGAGCGTGTGAACACAATGGCCAATCAGAGGTGTTTAAGAATCCGCTCAAAATGCTGGTATCGTCACAATTTTAAACTTTCAGTACCGACTGGTTCCAAAGTTGGTACGTTTGACAACCCTACTTCAGACACGAAATCTGTGCATATATAAGCGTCAGTCAGAAGGGAAAGCAGGAGAAGCCGTGATCTGACGGAGTCAATTCAATTCAATATGTGCTTTATTGGCATGACAAGTGTTACAATGTATTGCCAAAGCATAGTGTTTACATCAAATCTAGAACAGATATATATGCAACAAAAACATGCATGTATATACATTTTAAAAGTAGAACAAATTAACATTTTAGAATTCTACGAACAATTTATAATTCAATGTGGTGTGGGTGTGTGTCTGTGTGCGCATCACTGATTTGTTGACTCCTCCCTCTTTTTGTGACGGGCATCAATGTATCTTGCTGCCAGAAAAATACAATCTTGTTTTTCACCTAATAAATATTGAAGTTGTGTTTTCTTGTTTAACATTT
>NW_015505575.1:732010-739992 GCF_001515645.1 Sinocyclocheilus grahami
CAGTGCTGTGGATATCTGCCCGTCTCTAGAGTCAGAGTATGGCTGCTCAGTCTGTACCTCGTCATCTGTCTTCTTCATTTACAGTCTTGCACTGTACTCAGATATTCCGCAGTTGTGTAATCTCTATTTAGGGCCAAATAACATTTGAGTTTACTTTGTTTTTCTGTTGTTTCAGTCCAATAGGTTAGATAATTTTCTTTTTGTGCTTTTATAATTTGGTTGGGCCGAATTTTGTGGATGAATATTTCAGAGTCCTGATGCTGGATGTTAGTCATGTTAGTTTGTTTTTGCAGCTTTAGGACCATCCGAATCAGGAGACTTTTTTCAGTCTAAAGTGGAAAAAAAAGAGTCTCTCTCTCTCTCTCTCTCTCTCTCTCTCTCTCTCTCTCTGTTTTTGCAGCTTTAGGACCATCCGAATCACGAGACTTTTTTCAGTCTAAAGTGGAAAAAAAAGAGTCTCTGTCTCTCTCTCTCTCTCTCTCTCTCTCTCTCTCTCAGGCCGTCGTCTGGCTGTGCGCAGGTCTTGTCTCATCCGGGTCATTCTCCCATCACCTCCATCGCTTGGTCCCCCACCGGCTCCCTGCTTGTGTCTGCATCTCCTGTCGACACAGCCATGATGGTAAGCGCCAAATCTCAAGTCTTCCTGCTCAGTTTAAATGCATACATTTGTTTAGCAGATCTATGTGAAGTTGGTACTCATCACCACTGTATATTTGAGTGTGACGCAGAGAAATGATGTAATTCTCTGTAGGAACAGTGACAGCTGTCAACTTAATACAGAAACAGAGCGAGCAAAAAAAGAAAGAGACTGGCATTATCCAAACAATGTTTAGATTGTTTCCAGATCTAAAGCGTAAATGGCCTTACTGTAGCTTTACCTAGTGTGTTTGGGGTCATTTGGATATACATCAACCACAACATGTCACAACAAAACACTCTCTCAACTAATGGTTTGAAATAAACCGGGAACTAACTCTGGTACATTCAAGTTAAGGGTTTAATTAAACTACCAGGCCCACATATTTAACTTAACTACTACTTATTTTTGATGGACCAATATTGATTTTTAGATCTCGGTCTGTGCTGTTTTTTGTTGATTTGTGAACAAAATGTCACTAAACATTATTTTTTTAGAGCACCTACCATGCAGTAATTGCAATGAGCTTTGCTACTTTTAATCAGAAACAAAGTCTTCGCTTTTAAATTTGGTCAATTTTATAACTAAATTCAATCAATTTATTAATTGATCTGAGACCATGTGTGAAAATGTTTTTTTATGTACTTGCCGAAAAAAAAAATCAAAGTTCGTACTTCCAAAAAAGCATCCATATTGCAGCTGTACAGGGCTGTTCTCACCAAGATGAATATTCAGTTTTGATAAACATTTGAATGAATGGCAGTCAATGCAGACGTTTTTTTTTCCCACAGACTTCATGCTGAACTTTAGTTGGAGTGAATAGGCCTGAAGTCATTGTTTCTTTGTTTCATATTCTTCTGTTTATATGCAGGATTAAATTAAACTGAGTTCCTGTTGTCAGTGTGGCCACGGCACGGACTGCTCGACCTCACTGACTATATACAGCATTAGCTATGAAGGAAAACAATGGTCTTACGGTGAAATTAGAATGTGAATTGTGGCGTATGTCATAATGGTGGTTTAGCAATGGAGTGCTTTATTGTTTGAGACTGTGTTTGTGTATGTGTGTGTGTGTATGTTGTGCTGTAGGTGTGGGATGTGGCAGCAGAGAGCGCTGTGCCGCTGCAGCGGGTGGGTGGTGGCGGCGTCACATATCTCTCATGGTCTCCAGACGGCAGCCGACTGCTGGCAGCTACTCCATCGGCTCTTTTTAGGTACAGTCACGTGATCCATTTAAAACACGAGTGTGCAGACATACAGCTCTCCACTCGTTCAGGCCACTTAATATAAAGTGGGACTGAATATTTCATTGTGTTCACTGTTCAGTATAGATTAAAGATTGATATGCAGATACTATTCATTAGGGTTTGGGAGACGCGCATGTGGACGTGTGAGAGATGGCCGTGTCTGAAAGGCAGTTGTCAGGTAAGAAAACTTCGGAAACTGAGTGTAAAGGGCTGTTCACACCTATAACAATAACTTTAAAGTGTTAATAATCAGTCTAATTCTATTAGAACTGTGAAGTTAACACCATACTCGTAACGATAACGACCTGGGGGAATGATTTTCTTGAAATCACTGCAGTTGATGGGTGAGAAAATCATTGACAGCCAATCAGAATCCAATCGACTCCATTTAAAGTGGCAGATGACAAATATGCAGTGCACGTTTAGTCTGTTGGAGTGGACACTATTATAGTTCTGTCGTGACAACTCTCGGAGGGATTGGCATAGGAATGTACGTGACAATGTACAAATGATCTGCTACACTGCTGCTGTAATACAGCCACAACATGCTGCTGTGAGCATGTAAGAAACACTGCTGCTGCACATATAACATACATGAAATAACCCCCATATAGCATACATGAATCACCTCGTAGCAGATCTATACAGGTGGAGCTGGGGAAGGTGGAGGGTTTCTGAAGCATGCTGCAAACTGCTACAGCAAGCACTACTCATATATTTGAGTGTTGAGCAGCAAGCTCAATGGCTATCGATACAGGAGAGAACCAATCAGCTGTGACATGTGATGTAATTATGTAAAAATTTAGTTCGATCTATCGGACTGCGCGATCTAGAGTTTCATGCCAGAACTTTGAATTTAACACTCTTTATATGTTTTAGTGTAAAATGGCCTGTGATTTAGAGCGGGAGCCAAGAAAAAAAATCTACCTCTGTGCTTTCTCTATTTGTAGCTAGTACTATTCTAAACAATATCTGAAACTTCATATTACGAGCACTTCCTGTGTTTATTTGCCTCTTTATGATGAATTGCTTGTCGCATTCCTCCAGGGTGTCCGCGGGTCCTTAAAAAGTCTTAAAATGTCTTAAATAACGTTTATAAGGCCTTAAAAAGTCTTAAAATGTCTTAAATAACGTTTATAAGGCCTTAAAAAGTCTTAAAATGTCTTAAATTCTGATTCGATGGGTCTTGATTATTTTTGGTCTCATTACCGCTAAAATATCTTCAGTATAGTTTTGTTAAATCTTGAGTATTAAAGTCATGTGAGAGATAGATATCAGGGCAAAATAAAGAGACTGAAAAGAAAAATGGAAGTGAAGGTGCTGTTCAGGAGAGAACTTTTAATTATTTTGCATGTCCCCAACCTAAGGATTTAAACCTTTTTTTATGTGAGGTCCATACAAAAAAATAGGGTTGTCCATGTTTCAGAATTTGTTGTGAGTGTATGAGTGTGAGATTTCCCAGCCTGAAATGTTTTTCCCAGTCCACCCCTCGTGGAAATTAATGACGCAGACATGCGGTTTCATTTACTACACATAGGCCTACTGAAGCTCGCGGTGTTTTCAGCCTCTGCCGCCTAAATATATGAGTACATGAACACATAAACATAATCTCTAAAACTGCTCTGAGTCACTTCATGAGAATTTTACTTATTTTGAGAAAATTATCATCATATCATATATACAAAGAGACACCAAAGTTTCAAGAGTTTAGTACACAGAATAGGACACTTGCTTATTAGATAACCGTATTTGAGTTGATGTATGCTTTTATTTATTTTTTTAAATTAACTTTTTTTTCCCAAACCTCATGGGATCCGAGAGGTGAAAGACTCGCCGTGCTTCTGAAAGGTAAAACAAAGCCCTCGTGACCCACTCTACCATCCAGCTGCCTGTGTTAGATGAAGCAGGCTCATCGCTAGAAACACAGATTTCTCAGATCTTTAGCCACTTTACAGCTCTGTAGCATGTTAGGCTGCAGCAAGGCAAACGTGAATGTTTGTGTAGCAGAAGATTTTAAAACACAGCGGACGAAGCGGGTTTTCTTTCCCCTGGTGAGTGTGTCAGATGAAAATCTGGCAGCAGAATTAGTAGCTAGAAAATGAATGAAATGCTGGACTTCTTGGCGAAGCATTTTTGAACTGAATCAATACTTAAAACAGGAATACAGAAGCACGGACATGTTGAAGATTCATCGCATGTTCATGCGAAATGTTATGATATTATGATTATTATATGTGACCCTGGGCCATAAAACCAGTCATAAGGGTCATCTAAATAAATCCGCTTTCCATTGGTGTATGGTTTGTTAGGATAGGACAATATTTGGTCGAGATGCAACTATTTGAAAATCTGGAATCTGAGGGTGCAAAAAAATCTAAATATTGATAAAATCACCTTTAAAGTTGTCCAAATGAAGTTCTTAGCAATGCATGTTACTAATCAAAAATTAAGTTTTGATATATTTACAGTAGGAAATTTACAAAATATCTTCATGGAACATGATCTTTACTTAATATGCTAATGGTTTTTGGCATAAAAGACAAATCAATAATTTTGACCCATACAATTTTTTTTAGGCTATTGCTTCAAATATACCCCAGCGACTTAACACTGCTTTTGTGCTGCAGGGTCACATATTATGTACAGCACATTGGTCAACATCTGCTGGACTAAGCTGACAGTAATGACTTTTCCCTTACAACTTCAAATACATTTGAGTATATGGTCAATTTAAATTATATATATATAAAAAAAAAAAACTAAATGTATTTGAAGGAAAAAAGTACTTTTTACAAATATCATAAATTGAGAAATGCCAACTGAAATTTTACAACCAGAGTTCATCTTGCCATGTCAACATGAGTTTTTCAGGCTCCTGTTGTTTTTTTGTTTTTGTTTTTCCTTAACAATTCTGCATGTTAACAGACAAACGTTTTTCAAATGTTTATAATATTTTAACAAAAGCACTTAAGAGATGATGATAAATGGTGCAAAGGTTTTCTTAGGAAGAATCTCTTGATCCCTTAAAGCCGCTCTTTTGCATTCCTTTCTTCTTTGGTTCATCATTTGTTGTTCACGCAGGTGATTCACAGGCGGTTAATCACCCTTCAGTCATAGCAGTCTTCAAAACGCGCTCCAGTCCCGTCTTTGAGCTGCTGCCGTGGTGCGTATGATTCTGTGTGAGCTCTGCTGGGAAACTGTTGTCAGGACTTTCCAGAATCCATTGTGTCTTTCTCTTATGTAGTGGTTTTGTGATGGGAGAGGCTGGAGCAGAGCCTAGGTTCATGCAGTTCCATCCGCACTTCCAGCACGGCGCTCTGCTTACTGTGGTGAGTCACATGATTTGAGAAGAACGAGCCTGCTAGTCATATAATGCTCTGCAGCCGTGGATGGAGGAGGGCTTTGAGCACTGCGTGACACAATAGGAGCAGCAGAAGTGAAGCTGAAATGGCAACGTAACTCTGTAAGATGTGTCCTATTAGTGTAGGTAATAGGACACATCTACCTGACCTGACGCTGTGTTAGATGTATAGAGATAAAATGATTGCAGTGTAAACCATGTATGATGCAGTCTGAAGCTGATTGTTGAGTCTCTGTCTGTTACAGTGCTGGTCTGACGGGCGCATCTCTCATGTGCCGTTTTACTTCAGCAGCGCTGGGCTTTTAGGAGGAGACTCACCGCAGCAAGCCCTCGCCAGCAACACAGCGGATCATTCCTCAAACAAACTGTACACTGAACAGATTTCCTGAACACCTTCACTTCCCTCAACCGCTCACATTAACCTGTCAGCTCTCATTCTACTCTCATAAACCTTTTTTTACAGCATAATGTGTGGCTTGTGTATTTGAAGATAAACAAAGTCTTTGCATTATTTGGATTTCCATGTGCTGCTAATTTGAAACCTTTAGGAGCGCATAAAGTACTTAAGCGGTGAAATGAAATAATTTGTTTTTCCTGTAATAAGATATGAGGAGATATTTACAAGCAAACTTAATTTGAATACAAAAAGTACATTAGGTTTTTAAATGTTTCTGCTTCAGGCAGTATATTTTAAACACTGAATTAAATGCAAGCTACAGTTTAAGTAACTGAAATACCAATAATAAAGAGAAATTAATAGTTAATACTTTTAATTTTGACCATTTCAGCAGGACTCTTATTTTAAAATGTCCTTACTTCTTACAGCTGCTCATTCAAACAGAAAAGTGGGGAAAAAATATACACTCTAAAATGCATCTAACACGTATTACAATATAAAAACCTGGCCATAAAGTAAGCATTGTCATAATTCATCTGCAGTAGATCATAAGCAATCATTTCGTATAAATGTGTGGTATTCAGTGTTTATTGTTCCATGCTTAATGGAATAATTTTAAACCTAAATGTAATATTTTTTAACTTTATATAAAAAAAAGTTGCACATTTGCTGCTGTTTGCAAATAAATTAAATGAAATACATTCTCAAAAGTGGATTGTCTCGTGTCCCTGAATGACTAAATGTAAACGTATATGCATCAACAAACATAATGAACATACAAAATTAGAATTAACAGTCAAACAACACCCCCCTTCCCAACTGTGTGCGAGAAAAGGGGCCTGCATTGTACTGTACACCTGAATGTTTGGTCATATATATTTATACAACTGTTCTTTCTGGTCCTCAAATCTGATTGGCTGATAAGAGTGATATTCTAGCAATAACAGAACTGTTTCACTGTTTGTATTACACCCTGATCAGACAGAACGCTGTAGCAAATTAGCTCAAAAGGGAAATGTGCATAAATAATTACAATTAATTATGATTATTTACAATTATTTATTTCAGCTGTGACTAGCAGAATGAAATTGCACTCAACTAATCTGTTCGTCCAGCGAACATTCAGTGTAAGTTCATATCAACTCTAGGAAAGGATATTTTCGTGGCCAGAGAAAATACCTTCATACAGTATTAATGCATTAGAGCATGTAGCGAGGATTAAAATTGTAAATGGACATTAATTTGCAAGGCAGAATCGGAAACTTATGTAATTTGTGCACAAGAGTTTTATTAACTAAACTAGTCTAACAAACAAACATACATACACTCACCCGTGCATACAAAAGGGGAGCTAAAGTGGATGAATGAAGCCATTAGAAAAACCAGAGAATACAGTTATGGAAAATGAGTCAGTTAACCACCTGAGTGAAACCATCAACGCCGTTTTAGAATGGGGTCTATTTTATAATCTAATTGGGCTCAGATTTACATGACAACAATAAATAAACTGCCAAAATGCATAAAGAGTTTTCACCAGGGGTGTATTCCAGAAAGCAAGGTTAACTTAGCATCACATATACCCTGAACTCTCAGTTGATTAACCCAAACCTCGCTTACTCAAGTTATGCTGGTTCCAAAAACGTTCGGGAGTAAATTCACCTAATCTGATTAATTTGATCGTTCACTTTTATTCTAAAACCGAGAGTGCAGTGCACCTGCAGCGCGTTAGCATTCGTTAGCCAGTTAGCTTGTCATTAGCGTTTCCATTCGCGCCTATTGCTGTTTTCTTCTTTTTTTCTCTCTCTCGCTCCATTTTTTTAACAAGTTCATCAAACAACTGTGGTAAGTAAGAATCATTCATAAATCACGGTGAGTAATGGCTTCTTCTCCTGCTGTTGTTGTTTGCACCGCTTGCCACATGTATAGTTTATCTCTCTCTGTCGGCAACGAGGGATTCACGTGTGATAAATGCAGGGAAATAGTTAGGCTGACAGAGAAGATTTCAGAATTAGAGACACGCATCCAAACTTTAATTGAGGACAGTAAGAATGTGAGGGCTCTAGATACGGCTTTGGATGCGACTAGCTCAGGGAGTCCTGTACATTACTCGGTTCCGGTTACAGAGCCCCCGCAGCAGGGCGACTGGGTGACTGTGAGGTGGCATAGTCGCGGGTCAAAACACCGCTCTACCGTTCCCATCAAAACATCAAACAGGTTCTCCCCACTCAGTGACGCACCCAACTGAGAAACCTGATGAAAGTGCTCTAGTTATTGGCGATTCTATTGTACGGAATGTCAAAATAGAGACACCAGCCACCATAGTCCAATGTTTACCGGGAG
>NW_015505575.1:741835-753114 GCF_001515645.1 Sinocyclocheilus grahami
ATCAAAACATCAAACAGGTTCTCCCCACTCAGTGACGCACCCAACTGAGAAACCTGATGAAAGTGCTCTAGTTATTGGCGATTCTATTGTACGGAACGTCAAAATAGAGACACCAGCCACCATAGTCCAATGTTTACCGGGAGCCAGAGCGCCTGACATCTTGGCAAATTTAAAAGTGCTGGCTAATGCTAAACATAAATTCAGTAAGATTGCTATTCACGCTGGCGCTAATGATGTTCGACTTCGCCCAGTCGGAGATCACTAAAAATAACATTAAAGAGGTTTGTGAACTTGCAAGCATGATGTCAGACACTGTAATACCCAGTCAACACGTGAGATCATGCGATGATCACAGTGACATCACACGATCCTCATACTGTGATTCTCACGGTGTGAGTAGTAGATGAAATCATTGTGAGTTGACACGATCCTCATACTGTGATCCTCACGGTGTGAGTAATACATGAGCTCATTGTGAACTCAAACTATCCTCATACTGCGATCCTCACGGTGTGAGTAATAGGTGAGCTCATTATGAACTCAAACGATCCTCATACTGTGATCCTGTGTCACCATAGCCACCAGATCCAGTCTGTATCCAGATCAGATGGTGGATCAGCACCTAGAGAGGACCTCTTCAGCCCTGAAAGACAGTGGAGACCAGGACAACTAAATGAGCCCCAGATACAGATCCACTGTAAAGACCTTGTCTCAGATGGCCACCGGGAGAAGACCATAGGAGCCAGTCCTCTGCACAATGTGACTTTGCTGCAGCCTGGAATTGTACTGCTGGTTCGTCTGGTCAGAGGAGAACTGGCCCCCGACTGAGCCTGGTTTCTCCCAAGGTTTTTTCTCCATTCTGTCACCGATGGAGTTTTGGTTCCTTGCCGCTGTCGCCTCTGGCTTGCTTAGTTGTGGACACTTCATTTCCAGCGATATCGTTGACATGATTGCAAAGATATTATTTAAACTGAACTGAGCTGGATGATGACATCACTGAATTCAATGATGAACTGCCTTTAACTGAAAAATGAGTGTTTACTTTTGTCACTTTGCCTTATTGACACACTATTTTCCTAATTAATGCTGTACAGTTGCTTTGACACAATCTGTATTGTTAAAAGCGCTATATAAATAAAGGTGACTTGACTTGACTCAGAGTATGTTCACGGTTAACACACAAGACATTCTCAAAAGAGCAATGAATCGACGAGTCACCATGGAAACGGTGGCCATTTACATACTTAGCACATATCACCACGTAATTGGTGGTTGTGCATTCACCTTTAATCTTTAATCACTGAGAATGAGTTATATTGGTTGTTTGATGCTAGTTATATAATAAAACGTCACATATGCATTTTTATTATAGAAATACATTATAAAAACTGATGACAAAATATAATAAATATATTAGAATAAAATAAACATTACCTTGTTATAATAGTTTTATAATTAATAGATATTGATAACTATTATAAATGACAATAAAATAAATATAATAACATTATTAAAATAATATAACATATTACTTACGGTAACACTTTATTTTAAAGGACACCTATCATGCAAAATTCACTTTTACATGGTGTTTTAACATAAATGTGTGTTGGCAGTGTGTGTACACAGCTACTCTATAATGATAAAGATCCACCCAGTTGTAGCGAATCAGCTCATGGGGAAATATGAATAATTAACCATAACTTGTTATAATTAACTATTCATATATTAGATCCACTGTAGATATTTAGCTGACCACTCAGGGTCAACTGTCTTGTCAATTCTAAGAACGTTAATTTCCTGGTTAAGGGAAATAACTTTCTTACTGTACAATTCTATAAGCTTGTAACGTAAATCTGTATGATTATTGACTCCGGTTATGAGCAAACAATGAACACGTCAAGTGTGATACAAGTAAGGTTTTATTAACTACATAAACACTTAAACTAGTCTAACATACTACATAAACACATTAAGCTGGTCTAACATACACATACACACACACACACATACAGTTGGTATAGGAAAGGGTTAAAGTTTAAACTCAGCATAGAAAGAGGCATAAAGAATGAATTTTATGGAACACTTTGCATGTATATTCAACAGATGCTGGAGCAGATGTAGACAAGAACGACTCCTAAGCGATTGAGGTGTTCTGTTGTTGGATGTAATAATGAACATAGCAGTCGTCATTTACTCCCGACATCTGAAGGATTACTATTGTTTCTGAAGGGAATGCGCCCCCGATCTACCTAAATGTGTTTGTTTGCACGAATCATACTCCAGACTGCTTTCTGAGCAAGGGACAATTCAAGGCAGGTTTTGCTAAAAAGTTGTTCCTGAAAGATGGATCAGATCCATTCACTGTATCAACTGTTCATGATCCAGCTTCACCTCCAGAACACGTGTGTCATACTGTTTATTTTTTATGATTTTTGAGCAAATTGCCATTTCAGTCCAGACTGTTTTGTGAATATAATGTCATTATAGTGCTTAGCTAACTTTTTAACTGTATTTGTGTGCATACGTTAACGAAGTATTTTAATTGATTGCGCTGTTTTGTACCACTTTCGGTTTGTTTGGCTTCCCATATGTGAGACTGAACACCAGTTGTCTTGCTCTCAGTCATGTTGCTTCTAGCTGTTTATTGCTGTGGGTGTGCAAAGCAGAGATGTACGCCCTCTTCTGGAGACGGGGCGGGAATATGCAGCTCATTTGCATTTAAAGTGATACACACCAAAACAGCTCTTTTTTAGACAGGCACCAAAAATGAGATATTATATGTAATAATTTACTTATTTGTAAGGGAATTAATCATTATTAATTCATTCAGGTTTATTTCTAGCTCAGGTTTTAAAAGAACTCGATCTGAGAATTCGAGGTCCACCTGATCAAAACTGGTTATAATAAATGATCTGTGGGGTATTTTAAACTTCACAGGCACATTCTGGGGACACCCAAGACCAATATTACATCTTGTAAAAAGGGGCATAATAGGTGCCCTTTAAGGTGTCTTTGTTACACATTACATGTACTTACTATTATAATAACAATTAATAATGCATAATTACATGCAAGTAACCCTAATCCTAACCCAAAGTACATGTAGTTAATTAATATTACTCAATACTTAAATGTATAATTACACTGTAACAAGGACACCGTGAAATAAAGTGTAATCTTATTTACAAAAGTGCTTTATAATTAAAATACAACTATATTTTCAGATTGTCCTACCAGGGCTTATTGTGTATGCGCACATCAATATTGCATAATTTTTGTCACACTGTTTTTGTATACTATTTGTATAGTAAGTTCAGCGGATTATAGGGGTTGAGTAAATTAGACAGATAGCTTGGCGTTTGATTACGCAGAGATTTATAGACAAGTAATAAGATTTTGAACTCAATTCTAAAATTAACTGGCAACCAATAAGTAAGGGCATTTAATAGGGCACTGTGCAAATCTAGTAATGTTATTTATCATCAACAATACTTGTGTACTCTCTTTGGCGGAGCTGAACACAAGCAAGCAAAGTATACTTAGGCTTTCAGGCACGCATAAACACTCAAATATAAAATATGTAAAAATGTTGGCGAGTATTTACATAAAGACTGTCCATTATGTCTTAAGCAAACAAACAATTGGGACAGAAATCGGATGCGTGGTTGCATATTAGATCCATGCATTCCATCTTAAAAACTTATGCAAATACCTGCTGCTGTTGGTGTCCTTAATATTCATCAAACAACAAAAGACAGAGAAAATCACTTACTGCTCTTGACTGAATCACTTTATAACTTTAATAAGAAACGTTTTATGTTTAATTCATACAGTGATGCAGTGTTTTAAAATTTAATAGGCTTTAAATAACTATTTCGGTTTTTTAATGCAATACTGTGTTTTAAATTGTTCAAATAGATAAGTCATAGGCTTGTTCTAGTCTGGATATTCTCGATAATACATCTCAAAATTGGGAAGATTGCTATTCAGATTGTGGATCGTGATTTTGTGTAATAAGATTGTGATATGATATTTTGGGAAGATCGCCCACTCCTAATTTGACTTAAATTTAGCTATGGGTCATTTTGGTGATAACGGTCACTGTTGCTGTGCTGTTTTCTAGTTGCATATCTAAAGGGGTTCGCACACCGGACGAGAAGCGCAGCAGAGTGCCACATCTAGGACAACTCATAAAAATCGCACACCGGACACGTCGCATACAGCTCAAGACAGCAATCCAAAGCCTTTAATCCAAACACCAAACCGTCAAAAGTTCACTTCAAGAATGAGCATGTGGTGTCGATGAGTTTGAATTTTGGTGTTTGAAAAAACAGAGCAAACAGAATGAGAGTGTGACCTATAGTATTGTATAACACTGTATGAGGCACAAACTTTATTAGAGCCTCAGAAAGATAAACTTTTTGTTGAAAAAGTGCACAATGCACAATCTTCCAGCCTAGGATGAAGTCAGTACATTAACAATAGTTTGGGACAAATAGAACATGATTTAATGGAAAACTACAGGTATATGGGTGGCGAAGCAAGATTTTGAATAGTGTTCTGAGTCACAGCTAAGAGCCGCGGACAGTTGGGTGTACACTCATAGTGTTGATTTTAAATAAAGAGTCAGAGCTCTATTCTTTCAGAATGCAACGAACTTGTGTGAAACTTTTACTTTCACTTTACAATGTACATCACGTCAGGGAAAGACAAAGAAATATATATATATATATATATATATATATATATATATGATGAAAATTACAGGCCTCTCTCATCTTTTTAAGTGGGAGAACTTGCACAATTGGTGGCTGACTAAATACTTTTTTCCCCCACTGTATATGTATATACCAACAGCACCTCACTACTTAAAATACGAGGAAAAAAACCCTACGTACATGACACACTGCTTAATAATTTTACAGTCTTTAACAAAGGAGGAAAAACATACACAAGCCCAACAGAAAAAAGAGAACATTCTGATAAGAGTGCTTTCCAACACATAGAAAATCATGTGTTTTTATTTTAAATACGCAGCATGGTGCACATGGACCCCCTGAAGGCTGGATTAGCCGCTTAATTGTTTCAGAGGTGGAACTGCCAAAGCTAATTTTGTCATGGAGTCATGGTTTGCTACTGGCGCTGATAGCTCTGAAGTGAACTAACCCTGAATATGTGAAACAGCTTATTTATCAGTGAATAAGTTGCTATGGCTACCCAGGTATGTCACATAACCTGCTTTCTGGAATACCTGATTTCTGATAATAATGATTGTGATTAAATAACATTTGAATGTTTCCATGGCAATTTAATTAACATCATCCTTAATCCTTGTTAAATTGTGATATTTTACTCACCTTTTTGCCATTTCCATGAGAAAACTTTACTCAGTTCCATGGAAAATGTTACAAGCTTAATTCTACAAACAATACGTAAGAAAGTCTGTATTGTTGCAGAGCTTTGGCTGATATTATTTCTAGCTTTCTGCCTTGCAGTTCCCAGTCCATTATCTGTTCCATGGCTTCTCTTAATGCTTCTTGTTGACATTTGGCTGTACTCTTTAATTCTTGCTCTCCATTTAAATCTAAGGCCATATGATCACCAAAATCCATTGCCACAAGCACTTCCGATCGCCCTAATTTGTCTCAGGTACTGGATAAGCCTGGTAATAAATTATTAATGAAACAATTGTCTGGTAATTTCCCCCTCTACATCATTTACTTCAACATCTTTGAAGAACATAGATGAAAGCTCTCATTGAATTTATTTCCCAGAAAGAGACTGGTTTGTTTCAATTAGATTTTTTATAATATAATACACTCATCAAAAAATCCCTTTTTCAGGACACTGTATTTTAAAGATAATTTTGTAAAACCCAAATCATCTTTACAGATCTTTATTGGAACGGGTTTAAGCAATGTTTCATGTTTGTTCAATGACCCATAAGCAGTTATAGCCCAAGCACCTGTGGAACAGTCGCTAATACACTTTATAGGCAGTAGGCAATTAAGGTCGCAGTTCCAATAACTTAGGACTGTAAAGAGACCTTCCTACTGACTCTGAAAAACACCAGAAGAAAGATGCCCAGGGTTCCTGCTCACCTGTGTGATCATGCAATAGTTCTGCTGCAGGGAGGCATGTGGACTGCAGATGTGGCCAGAGCAATAAATTGCAATGTCTGTAATGTAAGATGTAATATAAGACAGTGCTACAGGGAAACAGGAAGGGCAGCTGATGCATTGGCAAACCACATGTAACCATGTGTCCCCCAAGACATGTTCAAGAACGTGCAAGTGCCTTGCTGGAAGTGTGGGCTAACTAACTCTGTATGAGATTCTCTTTAGTATGTAAAGCAGCTGCTGGCCAACATAACAAAAGTCCATATGGGAGGAGGTGATGCTGATGTTTGTGTGTGTGGGGGGGGGGCATCGAGTGGGACAGGGCCTGTTTCCAGATGACAATGGCACAGCCAGAGGACCATGAGACATACATGGACGAGGCAGCAGAGGAGAGGATCATGCAGAGCCAGAAGAATAGAGATCCACAGTGGGGCCCGAGGAAGTCCTATGCTTATGCCATGAGTCCAAAGACCACAGTGGATCTAGCTGGCCAGGAGACCGTGGTCATGCTGGTGAAGCCGGAGGACTGGGGAGAGACAGAGCACCAGGCGGATGAGGTGGAGTCAGAGGAGCCAATTAAGACCCTGGTAAATTTGGTGGAAGGAGAGTATTAGGGACCTGGGAGGAGTCACTTGTGCTGGGTGGAACCAGCTGAGGAACAAGGGCCAGGATACTGGGTAAAAGCAGTACTGGGCTCTTCTGACTGGGGGTCTGTTGCAGGTGTATGTTCCATCTTTGTGCCCATTTGTCTTGGGTTAACTGCCTAAAGTTGACAAAACGTTGACAAAGTCAGCATTTACTAATTGATACAATCTTCCATAGAGGAGTAACTGGTTAGCTCACACTTGGTGGTGGCACATTGACAGGGTCTCTTATTTTTATGGAGTGTCAATTCTGGCCTCTTGTGGAATTTCAGTACAGTTCTGATCATGTCATCACTTCCTGAACCACAGGTGGCAAAATCAGTTCCTGGAGGGCCGCAGCCCTGCAGAGTTTAATTCCAACCCTGGTTTTCAAATAAGCCTAAATTACTTTATTAGCTGGATCAGGTGTGTTTAATTAGGATTGAATCTAAACTGTGCAGGACTGTGAGTTTGACAACCCTGTCCTACACATTAAACTTGTGACCACAAGAAAAGAATATTATTCCTGCAACGGAGATTTAAGATAAGAGATAGTTTATTGTTGTTCCAGCCATATACCTATGTATACAGTGGAATGAAATGTTATTTTACTAGGTGTGCAGTGTAGTTTTTTTCAAAAATTACAATAACATCGGAAGGACTCATGATCATTAAAACAATTACTTAACTGTAAACATTAGACTGAAAACATTATACTTAGAGGACAAAAAAAAAAGACAGAGGGTATTTGTCACAGACTCAATCACCTCCCAATCACAGTGAACACCATCACCTGAGTTCTAATCACACGCACCTGTCACGGATCAACAATCACCCTCAGCTCCCATACAAAAGCACACACCTCACTTCACTCCAGTGACCGATCTCGTTTCATCGAAGTGGACTCTCTCTCTCTGATATCCTTACTAGATACATAGAAAGACTTTACCTGTCTGGGATAATTACCGCCTGTGTTTCCTCCAATGTGTTCTCCTGTGTTCCATTCCCTAGTCCGTTCTCGTCATCTGTTCCGTGGATTCCCCGTGTACCCATCAACTGAGGTGTGTGTGCAGTCCTTAGTCTCCCTTCCACGATCTCCTGTGAGGACCCTATACGGAATTACTCTTCTCATCTACCTTCAGGCCCGTTACCATAGTTCATATTCTCACTTGCCCTATCCATCCGCACCCTTGCTTAATATAAACATTGTTGTACTTTTCTAACCCTCTGTGTGAGTCTCCTTCCATAACAGTATTGTGGGTTGGGAAAACATATGATGATGATGATGATGATGGAAGCAAAACGTCAAGGGTGATTTTTGCAGTGGTAAGAATACATGAAGTATTAAACTGCACATAGCAATTTTTGTTATAGTAATTTACTGACACAGTATGTATGAAGAAGTATTAAAATATTTTATTATAAAGATATTGATAAAGATAGAGTTGTGGTGTCAATTACTGGCAGTAGTATAAATGGTACTGTAGTTATTGCAGTTAGGCTCAGTGCAACAGTCAAGTCAAGTCACCTTTATTTATATAGCGCTTTTAACAATACAGATTGTGTCAAAGCAACTGAACAGCATTAATTAGGAAAATAATGTGTCAATAAGGCAAAGTGACAATAGTAAAAATGCATTTTTTCAGTTAAAGGCAGTTCATCATTGATTTCAATGATGTCATAATCCAGCTCAGTTCAGTTTAAATAGTATCTGTGCAATCAAGTCAACGATATCACTGGAAATGAAGTGTCCCCAACTAAGCAAGCCAGAGGCGACAGCGGCAAGGAACCAAAACTCCATCGGTGACAGAATGGAGAAAAAACCTTGGGAGAAACCAGGCTCAGTCAGGGGGCCAGTTCTCCTCTGGCCAGACGAAACCAGCAGTTCAATTCCAGGCTGCAGCAAAGTCACATTGTGCAGAGGACTCAACTGGCTCCTGTGGTCTTGTACCAGTGGCCAGCTGAGACAAGGTCTTTACTGGATATCTGTATCTAGGGCTCATTTAGTTGTCCTGGTCTCTGCTGTCTTTCAGGGCTGTAGAGGTCCTCTCTAGGTGCTGATCCACCATCTGGTCTGGATACAGACTGGATCCGGGTGACTGCAGTGACCATCTGATCTGGATACAGACTGGATCTGGTGGTTACGGTGACCTCGGAATAAGAGAGAAACAGACTAATATTAGCATAGATGCCATTCTTCTAGCGATGTAGCAATGATCATTAAAACAATTACTTAACTGTAAACATTAGACTGAAAACATTATACTTAGAGGACAAAAAAAAAAGACAGAGGGTATTTGTCACAGACTCAATCACCTCCCAATCACAGTGAACACCATCACCTGAGTTCTAATCACACGCACCTGTCACGGATCAACAATCACCCTCAGCTCCCATACAAAAGCACACACCTCACTTCACTCCAGTGACCGATCTCGTTTCATCGAAGTGGACTCTCTCTCTCTGATATCCTTACTAGATACATAGAAAGACTTTACCTGTCTGGGATAATTACCGCCTGTGTTTCCTCCAATGTGTTCTCCTGTGTTCCATTCCCTAGTCCGTTCTCGTCATCTGTTCCGTGGATTCCCCGTGTACCCATCAACTGAGGTGTGTGTGCAGTCCTTAGTCTCCCTTCCACGATCTCCTGTGAGGACCCTATACGGAATTACTCTTCTCATCTACCTTCAGGCCCGTTACCATAGTTCATATTCTCACTTGCCCTATCCATCCGCACCCTTGCTTAATATAAACATTGTTGTACTTTTCTAACCCTCTGTGTGAGTCTCCTTCCATAACAGTATTGTGGGTTGGGAAAACATATGATGATGATGATGATGATGGAAGCAAAACGTCAAGGGTGATTTTTGCAGTGGTAAGAATACATGAAGTATTAAACTGCACATAGCAATTTTTGTTATAGTAATTTACTGACACAGTATGTATGAAGAAGTATTAAAATATTTTATTATAAAGATATTGATAAAGATAGAGTTGTGGTGTCAATTACTGGCAGTAGTATAAATGGTACTGTAGTTATTGCAGTTAGGCTCAGTGCAACAGTCAAGTCAAGTCACCTTTATTTATATAGCGCTTTTAACAATACAGATTGTGTCAAAGCAACTGAACAGCATTAATTAGGAAAATAATGTGTCAATAAGGCAAAGTGACAATAGTAAAAATGCATTTTTTCAGTTAAAGGCAGTTCATCATTGATTTCAATGATGTCATAATCCAGCTCAGTTCAGTTTAAATAGTATCTGTGCAATCAAGTCAACGATATCACTGGAAATGAAGTGTCCCCAACTAAGCAAGCCAGAGGCGACAGCGGCAAGGAACCAAAACTCCATCGGTGACAGAATGGAGAAAAAACCTTGGGAGAAACCAGGCTCAGTCAGGGGGCCAGTTCTCCTCTGGCCAGACGAAACCAGCAGTTCAATTCCAGGCTGCAGCAAAGTCACATTGTGCAGAGGACTCAACTGGCTCCTGTGGTCTTGTACCAGTGGCCAGCTGAGACAAGGTCTTTACTGGATATCTGTATCTAGGGCTCATTTAGTTGTCCTGGTCTCTGCTGTCTTTCAGGGCTGTAGAGGTCCTCTCTAGGTGCTGATCCACCATCTGGTCTGGATACAGACTGGATCCGGGTGACTGCAGTGACCATCTGATCTGGATACAGACTGGATCTGGTGGCTACGGTGACCTCGAAATAAGAGAGAAACAGACTAATATTAGCGTAGATGCCATTATTTAACAATGTAGCAAGTACATCGGGTGTTATAGGAAGTATTCCTAGTTCCGGTTGTCCTAATTAATGCAGCCTAACAATCCTTTAAAGGATTTGAATAACACCTCTGTTTTTTCAGAATTTAGCAGTAAGAAATGACTTGTCATCCAGTTTTTAATATCGACTATGCATTCTGCTAGTTTTTCATATTGGTATGTTTCGCCGGGCCGTGAAGAAATATAGAGCCAAGCAATACAAAATACCTCTAGTTTTGTTTTCCTCCAGCTGCGCTCCATTTTCCGGACTGCTCTCTTTAGGGTGCGAGTGTGCTCATTATACCACGCTGTCAGACCTTAATCTTCCTTAAGCGTAAAGGAGCAACTGTATCTAAAATGCTAGAAAAGAGAGAGTCCATAGTTTCTGTTACATCATCAAGTTGTTCTGAGGTTTTGGATATGCTAAGGAATTGGGATAAATCAGGAAGATTACTTACAAAGCAGTCTTTTGTGGTAGAAGTGATGGTTCTACCATACTTGTAACAAGGAGTAGAATTTACAATTTTAGCTATATGAAGTTTGCACAAGACTAAATAATGATCTGAGATATCATCGCTTGGCTGCATAATTTCAACACCATCAATATCAATTCCATGTGACAGTATTCAATCTAGAGTATGATTTCAACAATGAGTAGGTCCTGAGATGTGTTGTCTAACCCCAATAGAGTTCAGAATGTCTATGAATGCTGATCCCAATGCATCTTTTTCATTATCAACATGGATATTAAAATCACCAACAATTAAAACTTTAT
>NW_015505575.1:753202-753637 GCF_001515645.1 Sinocyclocheilus grahami
AATGTTATATGAAGCACCATTACTTCAAACGAGTTATACTTGTATACTTGAATCTGAGAAATACTGAAAACATTGTTATAAATTGAAGCAACACCTCCTCCTTTACCTTTTGGACGTGGCTCCGTGGCTCAACAGTAATCTTGGGGGGTAGACTCATGTAAAGTAATCATCAGGTTTTAGCCAGGTTTCTGTCAAACAGAGCACATCTAGGTTATGATCAGTGATCATATCATTTACAAAAAGTGCTTTCGTAGAAAGGGACCTGATATTCAATAAGCCAAGATTTATCATTTGTTTATCCATATTGCATCTGTTTTTTTTATTTGTTGATCAATTAAATTGTTACTCTTAATTAGGTTTGGACGTTTTTTGTATTTTCTAGTTCAGGGAACAGACACAATCTCTATAGTGTGATATCTAGGTGAAAGAGTTTCT
>NW_015505575.1:753941-754745 GCF_001515645.1 Sinocyclocheilus grahami
ACCTCTAGTTTTGTTTTCCTCCAGCTGCGCTCCATTTTCCGGGCTGCTCTCTTTAGGGTGCGAGTGTGCTCATTATACCATGGTGTCAGACTGTTTTCCTTAATCTTCCTTAAGCGTAAAGGAGCAACTGTATCTAAAATGCTAGAAAAGAGAGAGTCCATAGTTTCTGTTACATCATCAAGTTGTTCTGAGGTTTTGGATATGCTAAGGAATTGGGATAAATCAGGAAGATTACTTGCAAAGCAGTCTTTTGTGGTAGAAGTGATGGTTCTGCCATACTTGTAACAAGGAGTAGAATTTACAATTTTAGCTATATGAAGTTTGCACAAGACTAAATAATGATCTGAGATATCATCGCTTGGCTGCATAATTTCAACACCATCAATATCAATTCCATGTGACAGTATTCAATCTAGAGTATGATTTCAACAATGAGTAGGTCCTGAGATGTGTTGTCTAACCCCAATAGAGTTCAGAATGTCTATGAATGCTGATCCCAATGCATCTTTTTCATTATCAACATGGATATTAAAATCACCAACAATTAAAACTTTATATGCAGCCAGCACTAACAGATATAAAATCAGCACATTCCTTAATAAAGTCTGTATGGTGCCCTCGTGGCCTGTATACAGTAGCCAGTACAAACATCACAGGGGATCTGTCATTAACATGTGCTTCTCTGGATAATGTTATATGAAGCACCATTATTTCAAACAAGTTATACTTGAAGCCCGCCCTCTGAGAAATACTGAAAACATTGTTATAAATTGAAGCAACACCTCCTCCTTTACCTTTTGGACG
>NW_015505575.1:755364-757056 GCF_001515645.1 Sinocyclocheilus grahami
GGGGATCTATCATTAACATGTGCTTCTCTGGATAATGTTATATGAAGCACCATTATTTCAAACAAGTTATACTTGAAGCCCGCCCTCTGAGAAATACTGAAAACATTGTTATAAATTGAAGCAACACCTCCTCCTTTACCTTTTGGACGTGGCTCATGTTTATACCAGTAATCTTGGGGGGTAGACTTATTTAAAATAATGTAATCATCAGGTTTTAGCCAGGTTTCTGTCAAACAGAGCACATCTAGGTTATGATCAGTGATCATATCATTTACAAAAAGTGCTTTCGTAGAAAGGGACCTGATATTCAATAAGCCAAGCTTTATCATTTGTTTATCCGTATTACATCAGTTTTTTATTTGTTGAACATAAATTAAATTCTTACGTTGTTTGTATTTTCTAGTTCAGGGAACAGACACAGTCTCTATAGTGTGATATCTAGGTGAAAGAGTTTCTATGTGCTGAGAATTAACTGATTTCTGTGACATGAAGCGGCTAGTAGACGGTTGGTTTAGCCAGTCTGTCTGCTTCCTGACCTGGGCCCCAAAAACTCGTCCAATTGTCTATGAAACCTATGTTATTCTGCGGGCACCACTTAGACATCCAGCCATTGAGTGACGACAGTCTGCGATGCATCTCGTCACCATGGTAAGCAGGGAGGGGACCGGAGCATATTACAGTGTCTGACATCGTGCTTGGAAGTTCACACACCTCTTTAATGTTATTTTTAGTGATCTCCGACTGGCAAAGTCGAACATCATTAGTACCAGCGTGAATAACAATCTTACTGTATTTACGTTTAGCATTAGCCAGCACTTTTATATTTGTCAAGAAGTCAGGCGCTCTGGCTTGACATTGGACTATGGTGGCTGGTGTCTCTATTTTCATGTTCTGTTCAATAGAATCGCCAATAACTAGAGCACTTTGATCAGGTTTCTCAGTGGGTGCGTCACTGAGTGGGGAGAACCTGTTTAATGTTTTGATCGGAATGGTAGAGCAGTGTTTTAACCCGCGACTATGCCGCCTCACTGTCACCCAGTCGCCCTGCTGCGGAGGCTCTGTAACCGGAACCGAGCAATGTACAGGACTCCCTGAGCTAGTCGCATCCAAAGCCGTATCTAGAGCCCTCACATTCTTACTGTCCTCAATTAAAAGTTTGGATGCGTGTCTCTAATTCTGAAATCTTCTCTGTCAGCCTAACTATTTCCCTGCATTTATCACACGTGAATCCCTCGTTGCCGACAGAGAGAGCTAAACTATACATGTGGCAAGTGGTACAAACAACAACAGCAGGAGAAGAAGCCATTACTCACCGTGATTGAAGAATGATTCTTACTTACCACAGTTATTTGATGAACTTGTTAAAAATGGAGCAAGAGAGAAAAAAATAGGCGCGAATGGAAACGCTAATGACAAGCTAACCGGCTAACGAATGTTAACGTGCTTCAGGTGCGCTGCACTCTCGGTTTTAGAATAAAAGTGAATGATCAAATTAATCAGATTAGGTTGAAAGATAATATCAGAAATATGGTGGGAATTAAGGGTTACACTTTACTTGAAGGGGTGTGCATAAGACTGACATGACACCTTCATAATCATGACATGACACCTACATAATCATGACATGACACATGTCATGAATATGAAGGTTTTTTTATGCATGTTTATGACAACTGTCATTAAGTGTCATTC
>NW_015505575.1:764606-767525 GCF_001515645.1 Sinocyclocheilus grahami
TAGAGCACTTTGATCAGGTTTCTCAGTGGGTGCGTCACTGAGTGGGGAGAACCTGTTTAATGTTTTGATCGGAATGGTAGAGCAGTGTTTTAACCCGCGACTATGCCGCCTCACAGTCACCCAGTCGCCCTGCTGCGGAGGCTCTGTAACCGGAACCGAGCAATGTACAGGACTCCCTGAGCTAGTCGCATCCAAAGCCGTATCTAGAGCCCTCACATTCTTACTGTCCTCAATTAAAGGTTTGGATGCGTGTCTCTAATTCTGAAATCTTCTCTGTCAGCCTAACTATTTCCCTGCATTTATCACACGTGAATCCCTCGTTGCCGACAGAGAGAGCTAAACTATACATGTGGCAAGTGGTACAAACAACAACAGCAGGAGAAGAAGCCATTACTCACCGTGATTGAAGAATGATTCTTACTTACCACAGTTATTTGATGAACTTGTTAAAAATGGAGCAAGAGAGAAAAAAATAGGCGCGAATGGAAACGCTAATGACAAGCTAACCGGCTAACGAATGTTAACGTGCTTCAGGTGCGCTGCACTCTCGGTTTTAGAATAAAAGTGAATGATCAAATTAATCAGATTAGGTTGAAAGATAATATCAGAAATATGGTGGAAATTAAGTTATATTTTATCACTTTAAAAAACAGAGAGTGATAGTATGGATAGAGATTCTACAGAAAAGCGAGGCTACACAGAGCTGCGATCACAAACCAGCAGCACGGCAGACAGGAAGCAGGAATAACACTGTCCAACAGTCTTTTCAACAACAGTCTTTCAAGGTGGAATGTGTCAAGGAACTGAGGAGCCTTGACAGCCTGTGGAAAGAGACTGTTGCACAGCCTTTTGTGCTGACCCGTATGGCATGGGACTTCTTGTAGGATGGGAGAAGTGCAAAGAGTTTGTGGGAGGGTTGGGTGGGATATTTTGTGATGCTGTTGGCTTTGTACACACAACGATAAAAGTGCAGCGAAGAAAAATAGATATATATTCTCTTTATATATATATATAAAAAAGAAGAGATATATTCTCTTCTTTTACATCATTGAAAATCCATAGCCAGTATTCGTTTACAACAGGTTTCTTAAAAACCACATCTCTAAAAAAAACAATAAAACATTTTCACAGTACATTCTTTAAAAGCACACAGTTTCCCCCCCAGTCTTACATACACATCTTTCTCTTGTTTGGCCTCTTCCATATTTTCCACTCTCTTTATCCATTCTCCAGGTATAGCCTTTTTAATTATGTCATATTTCTTTATCAGTTCTTGTCTGTTAAAATCCTCCTTTGCCTCCTCCATCATGTCAACAACGTACTGTACTGGTAAAAATTATTTTTACCATATAAAACATCCCTTACCCTTGTGATTTCCTAAAAAAGACATCTTTCCTTTCATAAAGAATGCCGCTGTTTAAAAATAAAGGCTGGTTTCAAATGTTCTCTCTTCCTTGTGTATTAAAATGCACACACATAAAAAAACACTCATCAATTCTTTATAAAAATCTGGCAACCCCTCTTGAATTTTTTTCACTCTCATCCATAAAACGTTATCCCCCAGATTAAAATGACCACATTTACTTAAAAAATATTCCATTGCTCTTTTCCATGCCGCCTTGTTTTCTTCATCCAGATATTTGCTTATCATTTTCACTCTTAAACTGTTCTTTCTTTGCTCCACATCCATTAGCCCTAGTCCCCACTGCTCCAATTAAAGTGTTATATGCTATTCTCGGTGGCTTCCCTTCCCATAAAAAATCTAAAACACATTTTTTCAGCCTTTTTTCTGTCCACAACGGCATTTATGCCACATATAAAATATGCCATAACTTAGAAACCATTAAAACTGTCACAAATTTGGTCCATGGACTTCCGTGTATTCACCACCAGAGGTCACCCTTTCCATTACATTGACTCTCGCACTACACAAACTGTTGCATAGCACCCCGGACTACATATCCCATCATTCTTTGCACAATTTGCACACTGCCCTTATTGCACTCATTGCACACAGCTGTTTCTAATCACCTCATTCACTATATAACACCCACTCTAACCACCTTTCTCTGCTAAGTATTGTTTAGCCTGTACCCTTTTCCGAGTCTCCGTGATTTCCTTGTTTTGCCTTGCCTTTTTTTGCGGTTTCTGATCTTTGCCTGTTTTCCTGGATTTCTCCCTCTCATCTCGCCCCTGTGATTCTGTCTGCCTATCAGTGACCTACGCTAGCCCTAGGACTATTCTTGTGTTTTTGCCCGCCATATACCTGTTTGCCATTGTTCGACCCTGCCTGTTATACCACGTCTCTTTAATAAAAGCTTGCAGATGGATCCACACGTCTCACGTCTCGTCAGCCCCGTTACAGAATACTCAGCCCTACAAGGACCCAGCAGCTTTTCTGAGGAACATTGGCCAGGTATGGACACCGCAAGGATTTTGTTAGCCCTTAAACCGGGTCCACGATCACTGGAGAACCATATCCGAGAGTTTTTTTTTTGGCAATCGCTCACTATTCTGAGTTACCAGACTGTCTATTGATAGAGTTTTTCTGCGATGGCATAAATCAACCTCTGAGGGCTAAGCTTAGACGCGAGGGTCCACGGTCATCACTCGCTCAGTTCAAGGATTATGCTTTGTTGACTGTCAGATCTTTATTTACTGTGGGTGTCGCGGAGGAAGAACGCGACCCAATGTCTGTGATTGAAGTGGTGGCTGTACCAGAGCACGTTCACAAAATGGCGGCGGCAGCGGAGCCTGATCGCAAAATGGCGGCCACTCTAGAGCACGCTCACAAGATGGCGGCGACAGCGGAGCACACTCACAAGATGGCGGACACAACAGCATCTAGTCAAGTCACAGTTGATCTTCCTGAGTCGAGTCTAGTCACAGTTGATCGTCATGAGTCAAGTCAAGTCACAG
>NW_015505575.1:767818-772661 GCF_001515645.1 Sinocyclocheilus grahami
AGAGTCTCGTCACGTCTCAACTGTTCGTCCAGAGTCACGTCACGCCTCAGTTATTCATCAAGAATCACGTTGCATCACAGCTGATCATCCAGAGTCATGTCACTTCCTGTCTGTCACACCCAGATTCTCAGGGTCAGCCCTTCGGTATCCCAGTCTGGTATCCAGTGTGAGAGATGCACCGCTGGTATCTGCACGCACCGCTGGTATCCCATTAATTTCCTTAAAATTAAAGTGCCCAGTTAAAACCTCAGTTCCCCCAAATCTCATGTATACCGTTTTATCCTCATTCACTTTAGCCCCTGATCCCCTGCAAAAGTTTTGTACTATTTTCATTGCTTCCCCTACATTCGCCAGATCTTGTAGCGTTAGCGTAGTATCATTAGCGTATTGAAATATTTTATTCTCTCCTCCCTCTATGCCTATCTCTTTTATTCTCCCTTCCTGTTTTACCATTAATCCCAGTGGTTCTGCAACTAAAGCATATAAAAGTGCCGACAACGGGCAACCCTGTCTAATTGATCTCGTTAATTTAAAACACTCTATTAAAAAAAAACATTACATTTTACTCTCGTTAAAGCACCTTTTATATAAAATCTTAACCCATTTAATAAAATTCCCTCCAAAACCAAAACTCTTAAGAACCCCGAATAAAAAATCATGCTCTACCCTGTCAAAAGCCTTCTCAAAGTCCAAACTGATTATAAAACCATCTTTCTTCTTTTCAGTAATATATCGTATCGTATCTTTTATGCTCATTGTTGTATCCGCAATGTCTCTTCCTTTAATACTGTATGCTTGGTTTGTTTCGATTATACTGGGCATCACTTCTTTTAATCTGTTAGCTAAAACTTTTGATAAAATCTTCAGATCGGTGTTAAGCATTGTTATAGGCCTATAATTCTTTAACTCCACTTTGTCTCCTTTCCTTTTATATACCAGCTTCATTAATCCCATTCCCATCCTTTGGTTCATCTCACCTTTCCTAAAAATCTCATCAAATACTTATTTTAAGAGAAAAATCTTTAAAAATAATGTAAAACTCACTCCCCAACCCATCTATCCCCGGACTTTTTCTTTTGTTTAATCCACTTATTACTCTTTTTATTTCTTCTCTTACTTCATCACACTTTTTTTTTTTTTTTATCCACTTCTCCTACTCTTGCTTTTATTTGCTTCAGTAATTCCACTTTTTCCTCCTTTTACCCCCTCTGCACAGAATAAGTTCTCATAGTATGATTTTATTTCTTCCAAAATGTCCTAATTTCCTTCTATTATCCCATTTTTGCCCCTTATTTCTTTAATAATTTCTGCTTTTCCTCTTTTCTCCAGATCAAAGAAAAACGTTGTGCACTTCTCCCCCTCCACTGTATATTTTGCTTTGCTTCTTAATCTTGCAGCTTCATACTTCTCCTCTTCCATTTCCTTCAGTCTACCTTCTATTTCTTTTATTTTCTCTATGCTTTTTCCCGCCTTATCCAGTTCCTTATTTAAGTTTTGTCTTAGCTCTCTATCCTTATTTTTCTTACATTTATTAATTAACTTGCAATACGTTATTGTAAACCTTTTTACCAGATATTTCACGTTCTCCCACCACATTCGCTTATCCTCATTCTCATTATACATTTCATTTCTTTTTTCTTTTCAATGATCTCCTTTTATACTTAACTTAATCTTCATTCTTCAAAACCTCTGTATTTTAAAATCCAGACTCCCGGCCCTCTTTGCACTTTACTCCAGTCTACTTTAAAAAATAAAAACTTGTGATCCCTAAAACTTGTTTCTTCATACTTAATCTTTTCTATAAAATTCTCCACATTTCTTGTACATAAAATAAAGTCAATTCTTGTTTCGCACACAAACTGCCCCACTATTTGCCTCCTTGAAAATTATTTTTTCTTTTAATTTCTTTCTCTTCACACATCGATGATATTATTTTCTCCCATTTAATGCTTTTAATTATTTTCTCCCCGTGTCAGTTTTAAAAACCATTCCTTCTGCCATGTCTTGTTTACTAAAAACTGTGTTAAAATCCCCTCTTATACTTGTTTACGATATTTCTTAAAACATCATTAAAAAAATCTTTATTTTCTTTCTCCTCCGTTGGCGCATGTACATTCACTAAAATTAGTTTGCATCCTTCATAATTTACTTCCACCACCATACATTTCCCCATCTTATCTTTATACACTACTTTACTTGCATTAAAAACATCTTTTATCATTAAAAAAGCCACTCGTCTTCCAAGCCTTCCATCCCCATTGTTATATAAAATATCCCCTTCCCATTTCTTTTTATAGTCCATCATAACACTCTCTTTCCAATTTGTTTCTTGCAAAGCCATAACATCTTCGCCTTTGCATTTTTCTTTCACTCTTTCAAATTTTCCCATATCCATCAGTCCCCTTGCATTAAAAGTAACACAACTTAAAACCATTAAAAGAAAGAAAAATAAATACCTAAACCATTATTCTCCATCTTCTCCCTCCAGCCCTCTTAACACTTCATATCGGTTTACACGTTTCATTTTCTTTTTCCTTGCATTATCCACATTTGGTTTTACCTTTAATGTTCTCCTTCTTATTTCTCCTCTCACCCCTCTGTCTTTTTCCATGTTGTCCATCCTTGTCTCTTCTTCACTCTCCATTTCTTTGTTCTGATCATCCGTGTCCATCTCTCTCCACGTCATCCAGAAGATTTTTAAAACTGTCCGATATTTCAATTTCTGTCCATTGGGTGTCCTGTTCTGTTGTCCGTTCACTTTTTCTCCTCCCTCTCGGTTGCTCGTTCCTCCTACTGTTTCTTTGTTGCAATCCTTCTTCCTCTTGTCCTTCATCAGTTTCTCTTTCCTCCTCGCTGTTTCCTTCATGCACCTGTCCGTCCAACCGATGTTCCATACCTCCTTCCTCTCCCTCCATCCAACATTCACATTTATTTAAAACTTCTTGACACTCCGGGCACCTGACAGCCTTACAATCTCTTGCAAAGTGTCCCCTCTCCTCACACTTGTAGCACTTAAAATCTGGGCAGTCTTTTAGCAGGTGTCCCGGGCTCATGCACAGCCTACAGGTCTTCACCTGATGGCTGTGCATCGCCCTAAAATACTGTGGCCCTTCCGCTGTTTCCAGCTTTGTGCTATATGGCAACGATGCCATTTCTTTGGGGAATCTCACTTTTAGGAACCTTGTTCCGTCCTCAATATCAGTAGTATTTTGAGGACGGAACAGTATCTTCTTTTTATCTTTGAAATGGGATTAACTCCCCATCCTTCCAATTTCCCTAAAATTTCATTGTCATCAAGATAGACAGGCAGGTGCATGAAGGAAACAACAGTCTCTATTTTGCAAATTTTTAACCTCACAGTTCACTCCTTTTTATTATCAGTCAGTTTGTCACATGTTTCTTCTTTTTCCATTGTCAGTTCGTATTCCTTTCCTTGTCTTGGCCTTAGTGCCAAGATTTGCCCATGTCCACATTGTTTTGATACTGCCTTGATAATATCCTCCGCTCTCACCTCGATCACATTCTCTACATTCACAATCACTGTAGCCTCCTTTAGATATTTTCTTTCAAGAAAGTTCTCCCTCGTGCCATGGTTATTTCCATTTCCAGCTCATAGTCGATTTCCCAGTCCAGTGTCATTGGCCGAACATGTCTCTCTGCCTAGTCCAGTGTCATTTTCCATTCGTGTCTCTCCAGCCGGTCCTGTGTCGTTATCCATTAATCTGTCCATTGTAAGAAAAAAAACACAAAATGCTGCTGTTAGGTGGTTTAAAACTGACAAACCACACAAAACTAACCTAAAGTCCAAAAAAGCTCACAAACTAACACAAACAGAAAAAAATGGAGGAGAGCCTTCCTCTCCCAACTGCAGCCAACACTTCCTGTAGCTCTCCAGCGCCCTCAGGGTGGAATGGCCGTAAGCGGGGACTGCCACAAAGAGTGGGCGATTTAAAGATCAGCCACTCTATAGGCCAGTGTATTAGATAAGTAGTGAAGAAAACACTAAAGCTTACGGCACCTGGTATTCCCAGGCAGTCTCCCATCCAAGTACTAACCAGGTCCAACCCTGCTTAGCTTCCAAGATCAGACAAAATCAGGCGCAGACATGGTGGTATGGCCATAAGCGGGGACTGCCACAAAGAGTGAGCTATTTAAAGATCAGCCACTCTATAGGCCAGTGTATTAGATAAGTAGTGAAGAAAACGCTAAAGCTTACGGCATCTGGTATTCCCAGGCAGTCTCCCATCCAAGTACTAACCAGGCCCGACCCTGCTTAGCTTCCGAGATCAGATGAGATCGGGCGCAGACTTTTTAAAAAAAAATTTATTGAAAATTATTTCAGAACAAAAATACATCTAACATTTTTTACATTAAAATACATAAGTATACACATTTTCTAATTTAAGAACCATAAACAATCATTCCATAGAAGCCAGTTCTGACATTCAGATTAAAAAGCCCTTAAAACAAAATTATAATCTCTTATACAGTCATATTTTTCAAATTGTTAAAAAAAGAAGATATCCAAACCAAAGTTATTAAAAACATTAGAAACATCTGGAGTAAAAACATAATAATATTCAAACATTTTGTCTTCTTGATAAAAGTAATAAAACAGATATTTTGCATATATTTCCACCTTTCTTTTAAAAATGTACCATAGATTCATTAAAATATTTTCTCTTTTCACTACTACTCTTCTTTCCCATATTGCACTTTTCATTAATATTACCAGCAGGTTTATAATTTTTTTATTCTTACACTCTTTATCGAGCCCCAGCATCACAACCCTACTCCATTCAATATTCTCATTTTGTTCTCCCATCAAATCCTGAATCATTTT
>NW_015505575.1:772693-774093 GCF_001515645.1 Sinocyclocheilus grahami
TAATATTCAAACATTTTGTCTTCTTGATAAAAGTAATAAAACAGATATTTTGCGTATATTTCCACCTTTCTTTTAAAAATGTACCATACATTCATTAAAATACTTTTTCTTTTCACTACTACTCTTCTTTCCCATATTGCACTTTTCATTATTTCCAGCAGGTTTATAATTTTTTTTATTCTTACACTGTTTATCGAGCCCCAGCATCACAACCCTACTCCATTGAATATCCTAATTTTGTTCTCCCATCAAATCCTGAATCATTTTTCTAAATTTTTCATTAAAACCATCCAAATCTTTACACTGTAAAAACAAATGTAAAAAACCTTCATCATCATTATAACATACTTTACACATTGCACTTTGTTCCATTCCAATTTTATTTAATAAAACATCTGTAAAAATCACTTTGTGTCTGATAAAATACTCCAGATTACTTAATTTTGTTTGTATAATTTTCCCTTTCATATTTCCCCATATACACTCCTCTTTCAACCCACTGAACTTCTGTAACCAATATTGATTAAAAACAGGTTTTTTAAAAACAATATCTCTAAAAAAGCAATAAAACCTTTTCACACCACATTCTTTGAAAGCATACACATTTTCACATATATCACATCCGTGTTCGGTTTCTTCCATATTTTCAATTCGTTTTATCCATTCTTCAGGTATTGCTTTCTTAATTAAATCATATTTGTTTATTAATTCCTGTCTGGTAAAGTCCTCCTTTGCCTCTTCCATGACATCCACAATGTATTGTATTGGTAAAATCCCTTCTTTAAACTCATATAAAAACTCCCTTACTTTTGTTATCCCTACATCCCACGATTTCTTATAAAATATTCTCTTCCCTTGGTTTCCCTTAAAATTAAAGTGCCCAGTTCCCCCAAATCTCATGTATACCGTTTTATCCTTTTTATCCTCACCCATACCTTGCATTACTTAATACCATGTTCCATAAATTCACTTTACTATCCTTTTTATTCATACTTATCCCAAACAAGAACAGCTTTCTCCATTCCTCCCCTGTCACATCTTTCCCCGTTCCTTTTTTCACTAGCACTTTTATTGCAGCATGAAACGCCTCCAACTCTTTACATTAAAAAAAAATGTACATCAATGTTTCTGGCTCTGTCCCACATACATCGCATTCTCGATTGACATTTCTGTTCATTTGATGAATCACCACCTTTGTATATATTCTGTTATGCCTTAATTTAAAGTCCATGTTTTCACAGTCCAGTCCATTGTATTTCACATTTAAGTTCCTCCAAATCATCTTTACATTTATTCCAGGAAATACTCTTGGCCAAACCGCCTCAGATGCAGGTGTTTTTATTTCCCTTTTCACCATCATCTCGTAAATTGTTTTCACATTTAACTGATGCAAAAAAAAC
>NW_015505575.1:774444-776833 GCF_001515645.1 Sinocyclocheilus grahami
ACTTCACGATAAAACACAGGCATTTTTTCAGTCATAGGTTTTTTAAAGGCCATAAACAATCCTTCCTCCCCACATCCTCCCCCTTCATTTAGATAAGTTCTCATATATCCCTTCCACCCATACTCTGCTTTGTCACATAAATACTTTTTTATTGTTTTAACTCTTATTGCCTTCCTCTTAACCTCTAAATCTATCAACCGCAGACCTCCCTCCTTATAATCTGCTATCAGTGTTTTTGTTGAAATTTTGATTCCTTTACCCCCCCACACAAAAGTATTCGTAGCTTCTTTTATTTCGTTCAATACCCAGTCTGGTACACTAATTGCTCCCATCACATAGTTGCATTTAGTAAGTATTAATGAATTAACCACAACTACCTTTCCTCTTAATCTTAATTCTCTTTGCCTCCAGAAATTTAATACTTACTTGATTTTGTTTAAAACTCCAGTCCATGTGGCATCCTTAGCCTCCTTCTCATTTACTCCTATACTCACTCCTAATATCTTTAAATGATCTTTCACTATTTTAAACGGAACATCTAACCCTTCTATCTCCCCCCCTCCTACACTCATTATTTCTGACTTGTCAGCATTTATCCTTGCACCTGAAGCTTTTCCATATATTCCCATCTGCATTTCTATTCTCTTGACACTCTCTATATCCTTGATAGTAAAAGTCGTGTCATCTGCGTACTGGTGGATTACACTTACTCCCCCATACGGGATTGGAATACCTCTTATTTCTTTATCGCTTTTTATCAGCGATGCTAGCGGTTCCGCTGTTATTGAATATAACAATGCAGATAATGGGCACCCTTGTCTGACCGACCTTTCTAATGGAAAGGGGTCAGTTAGTACCCCATTAATTTTTACACAGCTTCTAGCATTGTCATATATTAATTTTATCCATTTTCTTATTCTGTCTCCAAACCCATATCTCGCCATTGTCTGCTCAATAAAACTGTGTTCCACCCTATCAAAGGCTTTATTCAAATCCACTGCTAAAACCAATCCCCCTTTCCCGTCTTTTCCCATATTTTCAACTACGTCCCTTATTGTACATATGGTATCCGCAATATCTCTCCCCACTATGCTATACGCCTGGCTTGGCGACACAATACTCCCCACTACCTGTTTAATTCTATTAGCTATCACTTTTGCTAAAATTTTGTAATCTGAATTTAGCAGGCTCAAAGGCCTATAATTTTCCAAATTCAATGGATTCCCTTTATTTTTATATAATATGGTTATCATTCCTAAGCCCATAGATGTCGGCATTTCCTTTCTCTCCTCCATACCTTTATACACTTTTAGCAGTATTGGCGCTAAAGTCCCTATAAAGGTCTTGTAAAATTCATGGGTTAAACCATCCGAGCCAGGGCTTTTATTCTTTTTTGTCTGGTTTATTGCTTCCTTTATTTCCTCAATACTTATATCTCCTTCGCACATATTCTTCTCTTCCTCATCTAGCCTCACCTTCACAGTACTCAAGACTTCATCCACACACTCTTGTTCTACCCCCTCCCTCTTAAATAACTCCCTATAAAAATTCTCCACTTCTTCTATTATCCCCACAAAATCATTTATTTTATCCCCTTTTCTGTTCTCCAACTCTACAATATGCTTTCTCATCTGCTTTCCCTTTTCTAAATTGAGGAAAAACTTTGTACTTCTCTCTCCCTCCAAAGCATACTGAGCTCTACTTCTTATTATTATTCCCCTACTTTTTTCCTTTTCATACTCTTCTAATTCTGTTTTTAACCTCATAAAGCCCTCTTCACCATACTCAGGATTATTTTCTATTTTTTTCGCTTCTTCTTTTAATGCATTTTCCAATGCTTCTACTTTACTCCTCCTCATAAAATCTCTGTTTTGAGTATCTAATACTTCTTTTTTTTTCCCCCTTCATTTCCTCCCACCACTCACATACATTTCCCTCATATACTGGATTCTGCATTTCATACTTTATACATTTTACAATACTTTCCCTATAAGCCTCTTCATTTAACAATTTTTAATTTAAACACCACACTCCCCCTCCCCTCCTCTCTCCTGCTACACCCATCTTAACTGCCATCACCGCATGATCACTTAAACCAACAAAACTATATTTCACATATTTTAACATTTCTCTTCTCATCAATCATAAATCTATTCGACTCTGTTTCAAGTTACCCATCACCATTTGTCTTCTCGAAAACTCCCTCTTATGTGGATTCTCTTCCCTCCACACATCAACTATATCTTCATTCCACATCCACTCCATTAAGATCTTTTTTGACCCATCAGTTTTAAAATTGGCACTACTTAAAGTGTCCAGCGTCCAGTCTCGTACACCATACGTTAATCTCCAACCACTATACACTTTCCTTTACATAATGTCTTCATTT
>NW_015505575.1:776843-826708 GCF_001515645.1 Sinocyclocheilus grahami
CCATCACCGCATGATCACTTAAACCAACAAAACTATATTTCACATATTTTAACATTTCTCTTCTCATCAATCATAAATCTATTCGACTCTGTTTCAAGTTACCCATCACCATTTGTCTTCTCGAAAACTCCCTCTTATGTGGATTCTCTTCCCTCCACACATCAACTATATCTTCATTCCACATCCACTCCATTAAGATCTTTTTTGACCCATCAGTTTTAAAATTGGCACTACTTAAAGTGTCCAGCGTCCAGTCTCGTACACCATACGTTAATCTCCAACCACTATACACTTTCCTTTACATAATGTCTTCATTTAATTAAAGACTTATTTTCTGTCCACCTCTACATTCGGTGCATAAATGTTTATAAGCCTAAACAGTTCATTGCAAAACATAAATTCAAGCCCTAACAATCTCCCACTTCCATCTTTATAAATCTGTTTCACATCTTGCACACTTTCTCCTTTTATCAAAATAGCCACTCCACAAGCATTTGCGTTCCCGTGACTCACGTAAATTTCTCCCTCCCATATCTTTTTTATATTATCCATTATGTCCCCTGTCCAGTGCGTCTCTTGTAAGCACAGCACATCAGCTTTTAACACTCTCTTCACCCTCTCGAACTTATTTAGGTCTCTTAACCCATTACTGTTTAGACTCGCAATGTGCAAACCACCCCACATAATGATTGTCACATTTTTAAATAATATTTATACCCATTCAAATTAAATCTAGCTCTTACTTTCTTCCTTGTGCTTCTCCCCACTTTTCTTCTTTCTTTTCTTCAGCATACTCTTCCCCTCACCCATGTCCATGTCCTCCTCCGCATTTACCACAGGATTCTCTAGCACTTCTTTCTCCTTTCCTCCCCCCTCGTCTTTCTTCATTCTTTTTCCCCCCCACTGCTCATCTCCCTTACCTTCAGCATTCTCACCTTCATCTTCTCTATTTCTAACCTTCTTCCCGTCTCCATCTTCACACTCCAGGTCTTTAGGATCCATCTCTTCACCTGGTATGCTCTCTTTCTTCTTTCTTTCTCTCATCCGCTGCCCTATGTCTACCTCCCCTCGACTGTTCTCCCTTCCAATGTCTTCCCATGTCATCGCTGCGTCTTCCTTTCCCCCGGCGATTTGACTCTCCTCTCCTTCTGCATTTCCACTCATCGGATCTCCGCTCTCCTCCACCTCGTATAGATCCGACACTTCCTCCTCGCTGTTAGCCTTTTCCATCTCTGCCGGCGTTTCACACACGCAGAGTCCTGGCCGCATTCCACACATGCCGCAATTCGCCTCCTTGCACTCTCTTGCATAGTGTCCTTGTTTGTCACATCTAAAACACCTAAAGTTATATTATCCATTATGTCCCCTGTCCAGTGCGTCTCTTGTAAGCACAGCACATCAGCTTTTAACACTCTCTTCACCCTCTCGAACTTATTTAGGTCTCTTAACCCATTACTGTTTAGACTCGCAATGTGCAAACCACCCCACATAATGATTGTCACATTTTTAAATAATATTTATACCCATTCAAATTAAATCTAGCTCTTACTTTCTTCCTTGTGCTTCTCCCCACTTTTCTTCTTTCTTTTCTTCAGCATACTCTTCCCCTCACCCATGTCCATGTCCTCCTCCGCATTTACCACAGGATTCTCTAGCACTTCTTTCTCCTTTCCTCCACCTCGTCTTTCTTCATTCTTTTTTCCCCCCCACTGTTCATCTCCCTTACCTTCTGCATTCTCACCTTCATCTTCACTATTTCTATCCTTCTTCCCGTCTCCATCTTCACACTCCAGGTCTTTAGGATCCATCTCTTCACCTGGTATGCTCTCTTTCTTCTTTCTCTCTCTCATCCGCTGCCCTATGCCTACCTCACCTCGGCTGTTCTCCCTTCCGATGTCTTCCCCTGTCATCGCTGCGTCTTCCTTTCCCCCGGCGATTTGACTCTCCTCTCCTTCTGCATTTCCACTCTCATCATCTCCGCTGTCCTCCACCTCGTATAGATCCGACACTTCCTCCTCACTGTTAGCCTTTTCCATCTCTGCCGGCGTTTCACAAACGCAGAGTCCTGGCCGCATTCCACACATGCCGCAATTCGCCTCCTTGCACTCTCTTGCATAGTGTCCTTGTTTGTCGCATCTAAAACACCTAAAGCTCGGGCATTCCCTCACAACATGGCCCGGTTGTATACACAGACGGCAAACCTTGACTTGTCTATCGTGTATAACCCTGAAGTGTTCAGTCCCACTGAGCGTCTCAAACTTCGTTGAGTAAGGCAACGATTTGACGACATTGTTGAACTTAACTTTCAAAAACCTTGTCCCATCCGCAATGTCAGTTCTTCAACAATTCCATCATTGTGATTCTATCCTCCCCTTCCAGCTCCACCAGCACTGTAAGCTCTTTGTCATAACTGCGCTCGGCACCTCTCCACATGTTTTGCTCTCTTCCCTTCTCCAGTTGTCCAACCATTTCTCCTTCTTTGCTGCTAGAAGTGTCTATCCTCCCACAGCATGCGCTGTTTGAGGATTCAACAAACCCAGACTTCACACACTCCTTCGCAACAATTTTCCAAACAGTGTGAGAAAAAAACACTCCTTCCGCCTTGCTTCTCTTGCTCTACCGCTTCCTGTCACCACTAGCGCCCTCAGGTGCAGACAGGGTGGTATGACCATATGCAAGGACTGCCACAAAGAGTGAGCTATTAAAAGATCAGCCACTCTATAGGCCAGTGTTTTAGATAAGTAGTGAAGAAAACGTTAAAGCACCTGGTCATCCCAGGCGGTCTCCCATCCAAGCACTAACCAGGCCCGACCCTGCTTAGCTTCTGAGATCAGACAAGATCGGGCGCAGACAGGGTGGTATGTCCGTAAGCGAAGACTGCCACAAAGAGTGAGCTATTTAAAGATCAGCCACTCTATTGGCCAGTGAATTAGATAAGTAGTGAAGAAAACATTAAAGCTTACAGCACCTGGATTTCCAAGGCGGTCTCCCATCCAAGCACTAACCAGGCCCGACCCTACTTAGCTTCTGAGATCAGACACAGATTTTTTTTTTTTTATTGAAGAAATGTATCAATTCAAACATACATATCAATTATTTAAAACATTAAAATACATACGATGATTTCTTTGACATAAAACTCCTAAAATTAAGAGTTTACAGACATCTTATTTACAAACATTTTAAAAAGGAGTCATTAAATGGTTTAATCTTTTAAAAATGACAATTCAATCCCCAAGTCTTTACCTTTAAGACCTCCTGAGTAAAAGCACAATAAAAAACATCTATAATTTCCTCAAACTTAAAAAAATAAAACAGGCATTCAACATATTTCTCAACTTTTCTATTAAACACATTCCACACATCAAGTAAAACATTTTCCTATTTTACCACCACCCTTCTATCCCATACTGCACTTTTCATCAACATCACAAGTAAATTAATGAGCTTTTTATTTTTACATTTCTCATTAATGCCTAACATTAACACCTTTTCCCACTCAAAGTTCCCATTTTCTTCTCCTCTCAAAATTAAAATCATGCTTTTACATCTCTCATTAAAATCTTTCAGCTCATTACAATATAAAAACAAGTGTAAAAACCCTTCGTCTGCATCCTGGCATACTTTACATGTGGCAATCTCTTCCATCCCAATTTTGTTTAAAATCACATCTGTGAACACTGCTTTGTTCCTGATAAAATACTCCAAATTCTCCAGTTTCGTCTGTACAATTTTTCCATTTATGTTCCCCCATATATTCTCTTCTCTTACATCATTGAAAATCCGTTGCCAGTATTCGTTTACAAAATTCGTCTAAAAAAATAAAACATTTTCACAGTACATTCTTTAAAAGCACACAGTTTTCCCCCAGTCTTACATACACATCTTTCTCTTGTTTGGCCTCAGGAGTTATTACCATTTCAATGTTGAATTTATGAAGTAGTGGTGGCGCTATAGAGTTTGTTCCAGAGACCCCAAAGTTGGTCAGATCACTATTCATGGCCATCACTACAAGTGTGTCAAATTTCATCATTTTCCTACGTTCCGTTCATAGGGCTGCCATAGAACCCCATTAGCCAAGAATAATAATAATAATAATAAAACATACAGATACAATAGGGGCTACAGCCCTTTGGGCTTGGCCCCTAAATATAGCTGCAAGCAGCGATTCCGGGGCCAAGCCCGAGAAGGGCTGTAGCGCAGCGCAGAGTGGGAAGAGCAAAAACGGCAGAAATGGAACGTACATAAAGAAGAACAGATAGGTTCAGAAGTACAGAAGTTCAAAAACGTACAGAAGTTCAGATGAGAATGACGAAAAACACACTTCTGATTCAATACGAACACACGGAAAATTAAATGTCTGGAACAGAAGCAACATTAGCCACCCTGGATTTGAACCGACAACCTAAGATGTTCAGTGCCAGAGGCTTAGCAGAGTGCACCACTCAGTTGATGCACACTCAGCATGCTGCAGAAGAAGGGTTAAGGTGGGAGAATGATCTCACAAAAGTGTGACTTAGCATTTTACACAACAGCACAATTGATTTTAATTGGGCTTGGCCCCTAATAAAACATACAGATACAAAAGGGGCTACAGCCTTTTGGGCTTGGCCCCTAATTATGTAACATATTAAAATACACAAGATGCTTTCTTTGACATAAAAACTCCTAAAATTAAGAGTTTACAGACATCTTACTTACAAACATTTAAAAAAAAGAGTCATTAAATGGTCTAATCTTTTAAAAATGATAATTCCATCCCCAAGTCATTTAAAACCTTTAAGACCTCCTGAGTAAAAACATATTTAAAAACATCCATCATTTCCTCAAACTTAAAATAATAAAACAGACATTCAACATATTTCTCAACTTTTCTCTTAAACACATTCCACACATCAAGTAAAACATTTTCCTTTTTTACCACCACCCTTCTTTCCCATACTGCACTTTTCATCAACATCACAAGTAAATTAATGAGCTTTTTATTTTTACATTTCTCATTAATGCCTAACATCAACACATTTTCCCACTCAAAGTTCCCATTTCCCTCTCCTCTCAAAATTAAAATCATGTTTTTACATCTCTCATTAAAATATTTCAGCTCATTACAATATAAAAACAAGTGTAAAAACCCTTCGTCTGCATCCTGGCATACTTTACATGTGGCACTTTCCTCCATCCCGATTTTGTTTAAAATCACATCTGTGAACACTGCTTTGTTCCTGATAAAATACTCCAAATTCTCCAATTTCGTCTGTACAATTTTTCCATTTATGTTCCCCCATATATTCTCTTCTTTTACATCATTGAAAATCCATAGCCAGTATTCGTTTACAGCAGGTTTCTTAAAAACCACATCTCTAAAAATAAACAATAAAACATTTTCACAGTACATTCTTTAAAAGCACACAGTTTTCCCCCCAGTCTTACATACACATCTGTTACAGCTCAGTGTGTTCTTTCTAATATTTGTCCACTAGGTGGTGGTGTTCAGTGGTTTTGCCTCTCCTTCAGAGTGAGCGTCAGGTACAGGTGTGGAGTGTTACCTGTGATTTGGCGTTTGGGTTTAAAAGACGGAGATTCAGAGAGCAGTGGAGACCTGGACTGGGCTGCCGTTCATCTTCCCGCTCCAGCCCTGGATTGTTTTTTTTTGTTTCTTTCTTTATACTTAACTTTTGTATTATTTGATTTATTCTTGCTTAAATGTTTATTTGTTAAACTTAAGTCTTCTGTGTGGCCTCCCCTTTTGGTAATGTTACTTTACCCAGAGCCAGGTGGTTGTAACATCATGGGGGCTCATCTATAAGCTCAGTAAGTTTTGAGAGAATTGAATGAGTTTGATTAAAATGTGATATTTTGATTATTTTTGGGGAGAGTTTGCGTAATGCCATATTGAAATTTTTTTATTTGGATAATTTTGCTGGGACTGTAGAGGAAAGAATTGTTCTTCAATCAAGGAATTGAGGCTTTGATGGTGGATTACGTTTTTTTTGCATGACCAGAGGTAAGTGAGACTTGTGCTCAAATTGCCAAGCAATGTAAGTGAGACGGGTTAGACCGTCAGAGCCACGTGAACTCCCGTGTTAGGCTGAAGAGCGGTAATGCTGTTTTTTTTTAATTTTTGTTATGTTAGTTTGTTGTTTTTGGTACATCGGATGCGGGTAGATGGATTAGCCGTTGAGCTGCATGTGGGCGTACTGAAGACTAGGGTTGAGTTTATTTAGTTGATTTCTTAGTTAGATACGGGACGGCTCTTAATTTCTTCTGGCATTATAGTGCTGTCTATTTGGCTTTGGTCTGTGCATTTAAGGGGACTTGGTAAGTGAGAATGGCAATTTAATTTATTCATTTTGGCTTTGAGAAAATAATTTATTATAGTGAAGTTTAGATAAAATGGATGTTACAGGATTGTTTGGCTGCTCCTACTGTAAAGAAATTGAATGGACTTACAAAAGCTCAATTGAGTGAAGTAGTTGAGCATTTTAATTGAGGTAGGGGAAATCAAAAATAAAATTTAAAAACCGTTTATGATCTTGTAAAAGAGAAATTAGTAGAGAGAATGATTTTAACTGTAGATACACAATCGGAAGTGTTGTCACCAGAAGGTACTTCAACTCCACTTGTTATGATGGGAGTACAGAGTGGGGTAACTTTAGAGCAACAGCTAGAAATCTTAAATCTGGAAAGTAAGGAGCGAGAATTCGATAGACCGCTTGAATTAGAAAAAATGTGGGTTCAAGAACGAGAGCGTGCACGGCAATTTGAGAAGTTTAAGTGTGAACAAAAATTCAGGAAGCTAAATTAGCTCAGGAGGCAGAATGTTTAAGACTGATTGGCGAGGGAAAAATAGGTAGTATTAGTGCTGATTCCTCGGGTGAGCAGTTGATTGCGAACACCGCTTTGAATATTGCGAATATGACCAAGTTATTGCCTAAGTTTAACGAAAAAAAATCTTGACGCTTTCTTTTTTGTTTGAAAGTGTTGCTGATGATCAAGGTTGGAATTATGCCGAATGTACTCTTTTATTATGAAGCGTTTTGGAGGGTAAAGCTCAAGAAGCATTTATTTCACTCTTACCAGCAGATCGAAGGGATTATAAGATCGTTAAGGACTCCGTTTTAAAAGCTTATGAAACTTGTTAAAAGCTTACCGTCGCTGGTTTAGGGGATGGAGAAATGGAGAGAAACTTTTGTGAGCTCTCGCGCAACTTCCACATGTCACTTTAATCGTTGGTGTGCTTCGTTAGGAGTAGATTCTTTTGAGAGTCTTTGTGACTTGGTAATTTTGGAGCAGTTCAGAAATATTATTCCTGAACGGATTGCGACGTACACAAACAAACAAAAGGTGAGAACAGCGGCTGAAGCAGTGGTTTTAGCTGACGAATTTGTTGATTCATAAATTTCAGCGGTTATCAAAAAGAGCGCAACTATGAACATCTAGACCAACCGATGTCGAAGGTAGAGTATAGGCCTAATAGGAAAATAGATCCAAATTCCTCTTAGGCACTGCCTGGAAAAGGGTCACTGGAAAATAGAATCCAGTGTTGAAAGGCAAGTATAAGTCCATTACTAAACCTGTTGGACTTGTGTCAGGTTATACTTGTAGTGAAAGATTGTGCATTGGGGGTATCCCTGTCAGAGTGAAAAATCAAAACGTAGATGAGTACGTGGGGTATCCGGCAGATTATGGTCCTTTTATTGCTACGGGATCTGTTTCTTTAGTTGACTGTCCTGTTAAAGTACCTGTCAAGATTGTGCGACACCGGGTCTTCAGAATCCTTTATTTTGGACTCAAAATTGAAATTTTCTTCTGAATCTAGTACAGAGAATAGTGTCCTGATCTGAGGAATTAGGTTGGAAGTGTTCTCTGCTCCTTTGCATAAAATTCAGTTGGAGTCTGAACTTGTGCATGGAGAAGTTGAGATTCCTTTACGACCTTCATTACCTGTGGAAGGTGTGGATTTAATTTTATAAAAGAATTTGACTGGAAACCGCGTGTGGCGGGCCGTTGTACATCCTGTTGTGAAAACAACTCCAGCTTTGTCTGCAGAGGGGGATAAGAGTATCCAAGATTTTCCTGATGTTTTCGTGTCCTAACTCGAGCTATGAGTACCGAAGTAAATGTGTCCCCGAATAAAGGTGAAGTAGAAAAATCTCCGGTTGAACCTTTGGCCAATTTGTATATGCTTCCTTCATCAATTTCCCATGATGAGTTAATTTTGGCTCAGGGAATAGACGCTAGGTTGACAACGTTGTTCGAGGCTGTAAAGTCCAATGATGAAATTTAAAGTGTGGCTTCTGGTTATTTTCTGAATAATGGCATTTTAGTTTGTAAATGGACGCCTTGTAACGATCGTGGTGTGGGTGACCCCATATTTCAAATTGTGATTCTAGAAGGGTTGCGTGATTGTGTTGAAAACGGCTCAAGGTGATATAGCTGGGCATTTAGGGGTTAAGAGAACCTACAATAGCATAATGCGCTATTTCAAAAAAAAACCTAATGAAGTCTTGGCGCCGGTGCCATTGTATCCCATTCCTGCTGTGAGTAATCCTTTTGAATATCTGACTATTGATTGTGTTGGCCCCTTAAGTCTGTCTAAAGCGGGTTCTATCTATGTTTTAACTGTCATGTGTCAGATGACTCGCTATCCTGCTGAGTATACTTTGCGAATGATCTCCACGAAGTCGGTGGTAAAAGCCTTGTCCCAGTTTTTCAATTTTTAGTATTCCAAAAATTATTCAAACTGATAGAGGAACTAACTTCACTTCTCGGATGTTTGCTCAAGTTTTACAACTGCGGGTGAATCATCATAAGAGCAGTCCGTGTCATCCTGAGAGCCAGGGAGCTCTCGAACGTTTTCATCCGACGTTAAAGCAGTTATTGAGAGCATATTGTAACGAACCGAATAAAGACTGGGAAGAGGGACTCCCGTGGTTGATGCTAGCAGCATGCAAAGTTGTTCAAGAGAGTCTTGGTTTCAGCCCTAACGATTTAGTGTTCGGTCATAAGGTAAAAGGGCCCTTGTCTCTTTTGATGGATAACGTGACCGAGTCAGAAATTCCTGAAAATCTTTTGGATTATGTAAATGGTTTCGACAAGTTATATTTGGCAGGCAAACTGGCTCGTGAAAATTTAGAGAAAGCACCGTTGAAAATGAAGACCTGGTTTGATCGTCGGTTCGAACGCCGAGAATTTAATCCGGAGATCAAGTTTTAATTTTACTTCCTGTTACTGGGTCGTCCTTTTTAGCAAGGTTTGCAGGGCCTTACAGTATAATTAAACTGGTATCTGAACAATTATATTGTTTCAACCCCGGACAGGAGAAAAGCTTCCCAACTCTGTCACGTGAATTTGTTTAAGCCATATTTCTGTCGCGTACGTGAAAACGCTGCCCCGGGTGCTGAAGTAAAGCCTGTGGTGTTAGTTACTGGGGTGAGTAATTCCGGTGTGCAATTTGATTGTACTGAGGGCGAGAGCGGTCCGTCTGCTTGTATTGTTCAACCTCGACTTTGTAACTCTGAACAATTGACTAAACTGGACGTCATGTTCGAGCATTTGCCCGAAGAACATCGTGACCAATTGATCGGTTTGATATCCGGATTCTCACCACTTTTCTCTAATACTTCCTCATGTACTAACTTAAAATATCATGATATCGATGTTGGAGATTATTTTCCCATTGGACAGAGGGTTTTATCGTGTTTCTCCTGAAAAGCGGAAGTTTAGAAGCTGAGGTTGAGCATCTTTTAAATACTGGGCTTGCGCAACCCTCATATTCAAGTTGGGCGTCACCGTGCATTCTAGTTGAAAAACCTGATAGTACGTACAGATTTTGTACTGATTATAGAAAGTGAAATAGCGTGACGAAGCCTGACTCTTTTCCACTTCCATGGGTGGAGGATTGCATAAATTCTGTAGGCTCAGCAAAGTTTGTAACCAAGATTGATCCCTCGTGCACAAGAAGTTTCTGCATTTCTTACACCATCGGGGCTGTACTCTGACAAGGTTATGAGTTTCGGCCTTCGAAACGCTCTGGCTACCTTCCAGCACCTGATGAATCGTGTGGTCTCGGGGCTGGATGGATGGCCCCGGTGGGATCGAGTGTTTCAGATTCAAGTAGCAGCAAGCCGGGTGACTGCAGGAGCGGTATTACAAAAAGATTACAATGGAGTTGATCGGCCAGATAGCTTTTCAGTACAAAAACAAACAAACGTTGGCTTTGGTGTGGGCATTGCAGCACTTCGATGTGTATGTGGGGGGTGGTTCAGTGCCTATAGTTGTGTTTTCAGATCACAATCCGCTTACATTTTTACAATCTTTGCGAAGTCCTAATCAGCGACTTATCCGTTGGGCTCTATTATCGCTGTACAGTTTAGATATTCGAGGGTGGGATAATGTTATGGCGGATGCCTTGTCCTGTTCTCCGGTTGATGAGAAAAACGAGCTGTTGTAAGTGTTTGTTGCCCTTGACCTTGGTTCTTTAATTGTTTAGTGTTAAGGCACCTGAAGATACTGAACAATGGAGTTGGGGTAGGTGATGGAACGGGGGGGTGTAAGTGACATTTGTATGACAGTCCACAAATTATGAATGTTGGAGGTAGTGTGATTGTGTTTTTTTGTTTGTTTGTTTGGTTTATAGTATTATTTGGGTCTGCAGAGTTCCCTTTTAGGGGGCTCTGTTTCAAGAGGGGAGGTGTGTTCTTTCTAATATTTGTCCACTAGGCGGTGGTGTTCTGTGGTTTTGCCTCTCCTTCAGCGTGAGCGTCAGGTACAGGTGTGGAGTGTTACCTGTGATTTTTGGCGTTTGGGTTTAAAAGACAGTGATTCAGAGAGCAGTGGAGACCTGGACTGGGCTGCCGTTCATCTTCCCTCTCCAGCCCTGCATTTTCTTTTTGTTTGTTTCTTTCTTTATACTTTTTGTATTTGATTTTATTCTTGATTAAATGTTTATTTGTTCAACTCCAGTCTTCTGTGTGGCCTCCCCCTTTTGGTAATGTTACTTCACATAGAGCCAGGTGGGTGTAACAACATCTTTCTCTTGTTTGGCCTCTTCCATATTTTCCCACTCTCTTTATCCATTCTCTAGGTATTGCCTTTTTAATTGTCATTTCTTTATCAGTTCCTGTCTGTTAAAATCCTCCTTTGCCTCCATGTCAACAACGTACTGGTAAAAATCCTTCTTTGAATTCATATAAAACATCCCTTACCCTTGTGATTCCCACCGTTTCCTAAAAAAGATGTATTTTCCCTTCATAAAAAATGCTCGGTTTAAAAATAAAGGCTGGTTTCAAATGTTCTCTTCCTTGTGTATTAAAATGTGCACACGTTAATTTCACCCACGCACCCATCAATTCTTTATAAAAATCTGGCAACCCCTCTGTCATAAATTCACTCTAATCCATAAAACGTTATCCCCCAGATTAAAATTACCACATTTACTTAAAAAAAATATTCCATTGTTCCTTTCCATGCCACCTTGTTTCCTTGCTTCCCCTACACTCGCCAGATCTTGTAGCATTAGCGTAGTATCAGTGTATTGAAATATTTTATTCTGTCCTCCTGTTTTATCGTTAATCCCAGTGGTTCTGCAACTAAAGCATATAAAAGTGCCGACAACAGGCAACCGTCTAATTGATCTCGTTCATTTACAACACTGTTTAAAAACCCATTACATTTTACTCTCGTTACAGCACCTTTATATAAAATCCTCCCCTTAAAGTGTTATGCTATTCTCTGCGGCTTCCCTGCCCATAAAAAAAAAATCTACAAAACATTTTTTCAGCCTTTTTTGTTTTTTTTTTCTTTCTGTCCACAATGGCATTGATGCCACAAAATATGCCATAACTTGGAAACCATTAAAACCCTCCCCTTCAAAGTTAAGGACATTAATTTCCAAAAATTCAGCCTTCTCTCGATCCCTCCTAAAATCTCCTCCCACAAAGTTCCTTCTGCTTTCATTTCATCCTTCCCCATTAAAATACCTAAAATCTTTATTTCATTAATTTCCTTAAAGTGCCCAGTTAAAACCTCAGTTCCCCCAAATCTCATGCATTTTATCCTCGTTCACTTTAGCCCCTGATCCCCTGCAAATTTTTTACTATTTTCATTGCTTCCCCTACACTCGCCAGATCTTGTAGCATTAGCGTAGTATCAGTGTATTGAAATATTTTATTCTGTCCTCCTGTTTTATCGTTAATCCCAGTGGTTCTGCAACTAAAGCATATAAAAGTGCCGACAACAGGCAACCGTCTAATTGATCTCGTTCATTTACAACACTGTTTAAAAACCCATTACATTTTACTCTCGTTACAGCACCTTTATATAAAATCTTAACCCATTTAATAAAATTCCCTCCAAAACCATAACCCTTTAGAACCCCAAATAAAAAATCATGTTCTACTGTCAAATGCTTTCAAAATCCAAACTAATTAAAAAAAAAAACATTCTTGTTGTTTTCATTTATATACCTTATCTTTTATGCTGATTGTTGTATCTGCGATATCTCTTCCTTTAACACCATATACCTGGTTTGTTTTAATTATACTCTGCATTATTTCTTTTAATCTGTTGGCTAAAATTTGATAATCTTTAAATCAGTATTGAGCATTGTAATTGGTCTGTAATTCTTTAGGTCTACTTTATCTCCTTTTTCTTTGTAAATCAACTTCATCAAACCCATTCTTTGATTCATGTCTCCTTTCTTAAAAATCTCTTCATAAACTTAAGATGCTGGTAAAAAATTCTTTTAAAAACGATATAATTCACTACCCAAACCATCTATACCTGGACTTTTCCTTTGCTTTAATCAACTTATTGCAGTTTTTCTCTTCTCTTATATCTGTCACACTTTTTTTTTTTTGTCCTTTTCTCCTACTCTTGCTTTTATTTGCTTCAATAACACCAGTTTTTCTTCCTTTTACCCTTTCTGCAGTAAATATAATATAATTCTCATAATATGATTTTTTTTCTTTTTTAATATTGCCTCATTTGTTTCTACTACTACACCATTTTCTAATTGGTCTGTAATTCTTTAGGTCTACTTTATCTCCTTTTTCTTTGTAAATCAACTTCATCAAACCCATTCCCATTCTTTGATTCATGTCTCCTTTCTTAAAAATCTCTTCATAAACTTAAGATGCTGGTAAAAAATTCTTTTAAAAACGATATAATTCACTACCCAAACCATCTATACCTGGACTTTTCCTTTGCTTTAATCAACTTATTGCAGTTTTTCTCTTCTCTTATATCTTAGTCACACTTTTTTTTTTTTGTCCTTTTCTCCTACTCTTGCTTTTATTTGCTTCAATAACACCAGTTTTTCTTCCTTTTACCCTTTCTGCAGTAAATATAATATAATTCTCATAATATGATTTTTTTTTCTTTTTTAATATTGCCTCATTTGTTTCTACTACTACACCATTTTCTCCTTTTATTTCTTTCATCATTCCAGCTTTTCCTCTTCCTTTTTCCAGATCAAAGAAAAACTGTGCACTTCTCCCCCTCCACTGTATGTTTTGATTTGCTGCTTAATCTTGCCCCTTCATATTTTTCCTCTTCCATTTCTTTCAATATTCCTTCTCATTCTTCAATTCGTGATTTAATTTTTCTCTTGGCTCTTTCCTTATTTTTTCTTTTCTGTATTAGCCTACAATACTTTAAAAAAAATTTTTTTTAAATTTTTTACAACTAAATATTTCACATTCTCCCACCACATTTTGTCTTCATTATACATTTCGTTTTCTTTTCCTTTGAAGCTTTAAAGAATGAAGACTGTTTTAAGTATAGTGTTTAAAACCCATTCCCCTGGTCCTCTTTTCTCAGTGCTCCAGTCTATTTGAATACAAATTGGTTTATGGTCACTGAAACTTGTTTCCACATTTAATTTTCCCGATAATACCTTCAACATTTCTTGTGCATAAAATAAAATAAATTCTTGTCTGACACACAAAATTCTCTTCAAGGGTTCTCTTCTGTTGGTGCATGAACATTAACCATAAGTACTTTTTTGCCCTCATACTCTATTTCAAACGCTATACATTTCCCGCCTTTGGTGTATCATGTAAAACCATGTATAATGACAGTTTTCTTTTATTAAAACCGCAACTTCTCTTCCCATCCTCCCATCACCATTATTATATAAAATCCCTCCACTCCACCGTTTCCTTATTTCAGTCATGTACCCTTCCCTGCAGTTAGTTTCTTGTAGTAAAATCACATCTTCTCCTTTACACATTTCTTTCACTTTTTCAAATTCTTATGTCCAAAAGCCCTCTAGCATTAAAAGTAACAATTCTTAAAAGCATAAAACATATGTAAAACTCAGTCCATCTCCTCCAAACCCTTTAACAACTCATAATTATTCGTACACTCAATAGTAGTAGTAGGCATCCGTCTGTCTCGGGAGACAATGGTAGCGCCCTGTCCGGTTTCTTCAGTTTTGTGGAGAGCAGCGTTTGATGTGGCTCAGCATTCTGATTCTAGCCTGACAGTCTTTGCCATGGGTGTTACACACGAAATCGGACGGCTGGTAGGAGGTTTGGTTCTGCTGCGTCTGTTTCCTCCATTGTCTTTTGTTCTCCAGCTGCAGGTTCATCTCCTCGCCCCTTTTGACTCCCTCACGAACGGCATGACGCCAATGTCTGCGGTCGATGGCTACCAGTTCCCAGCTGTTTGGGTCGATGTCAGTCAGCTTCATGTCGCGTTTGCAGACATCCTTGAAGCGCAGCATTGGGCATAGGAATTCCTATTCCAGCTATAGCACACCTGTACGTACTTTTTTTTTTTTTTTTTGGTGGTTTATGCATGTTTATTTTATTCACATCTCACTTTTATTATCTGTGTGTTGTTGTCTCCGTGTACTGGAAGCTTGTGACACTATAACAAATTCCTTGTATGTGCAAACATACTTGGCAATAAAGCTCTTTCTGAGTTTTATTGGGCAGTGTCCCATGGCCAATTCACCATACAGGAGGTCTTTGGGGATGCGTCCATCATCCATACGGCGCACGTGCCCAAGCCATTGCAGTCGACGCTGACAGAGCATAAGACGCATGCTGAGGGAGCCTGCTCTCTCCAGCACTTCAGTGTTGGTGACCTTGTCCCGCCATGTGATGCTGAGGATCCGGCGAAGGTGGAAGCTCTCCAGGCGGTTCTGGTGTATGTGGACCAGGACTCACTGCCGTACAGTAAGGTACGGAGGACGCATGCCTGGTACACCTTGATCTTAGTGTTCACCGTCAGCTGGTTGTTGCCCTACACTCTCTTGTTCAGCTTTGCCATGACAGCGGCAGATTTAGCGATGCGTTTGGAGATCTCTGCATCGAGTGAAAGGTCGCTGGTAACTGTTGAGCCCAGGTAGGTGAACTGGTCAGTAATCTCGAGCTTCTTGTTGTCGATGGTGGTGCGGGGACATCCTGGCCCATGATGTTGGTCTTTTTGATGCTAATAGTCAGACCAAACTCCCTGCAGGCATGAGCGAACCGGTCCATGAAACTTTGAAAATCTTTTTTAGTGTGCGAGGTCAGAGCGGCATCATCTGCGAACAGCATCTCCCTGATGAGCACTGTGCAGACCTTGGTCTTGGCCTCCAGGCGGGACAGATTAAACAGCTTCCCGTCACTTCTGGTGTGCATGTGAACACCTTCTTCCGAGTCCTTGAAGGCGAAGTTCAGCAGCAGCGAGAAGATGCCAAACAATATTGGCCCAAGGACACCGCCTTGTTTTACGCCGCTCTTGATGGTGAAGGGTTCAGATGGCGCACCATCGAAGTTGATTGTGCCCTTCATATTGTTGTGGAAGGAGGCGGTGATACTGAGCAACTGTGGGGGGCAGCCGATCATCTTCAGCAGCTGGAACAGGCCTCTTCTACTTACAAGGTCACCTTGGTAAGGTCTATGAAGGCAGTGTAAAGTGGCATTCGTTGCTCTCGACATTTCTCCTGGAGCTGACGCACTGAGAAAATCATGTCCACAGTGGATCTCTCTCTGTCCTGAACCCACTCTTGGACTCTGGATAAATGCGGCCGACGAGGACCTGCAGGCAAGCAAGGACCACGCGAGCGAAGACTTTACCCATGGTGCTCAGAAGAGAGATGCCGCGGTAATTATTACAGTCGCTTCGGTCACCCTTGTTCTTATACAGCGTGACGATCTTGGCATCACGCATGTCCTGGGGGACCTTACCTTCTTTCCAACACTGACAAAGGAGTTTGTAAAGTGGCTCGAGCAAGGCTGGCTTTCCACACTTGATGATTTCAGGAGGTATTCCATCTTCACCTGGAGCTTTGCCACATGATAAGGCTTTGATGGCTTTGTGGAGTTCCTCCAGGGTGGGCACTGCATCCAACTCCTTTAGAACAGGCAGGTCCTCGATTGCGTCAAGTGCTTCCTGGGAGACAGACTTTTCTCTGGAGTACAGGTCGAGGTAGTGTTCAACCCATCTCGCAAGCTGCTTGTCCTTGTCTGTGATGGTCTCTCTTGTCTTGGATTTCAGGGGCGTGCTCTTCTTCATCGGTTTTCCTGTTGCTTGCTTGATGCCCTCATACATGCTTCTGATGTTGCCGTTGTCTGAGGCTTGTTGGATGTTGCCTGACAGCTGAAGCCAGTAGTTGTTTGCGCAGCGACGTGCTGTTTTCTGGGACTTGCATCGCGCAGCCTTCAATGCTTGCAGATTCCTCTGACTTGGATCATGTTTGTACTCAGTCAGTGCGCTGCGTTTGACGTTGATGACAGGCTCCATTTCAGCGATGTTAGCCTCATACCAGTCGGCATTTTTGCTCTCCTCCTTTGCCATAGGTCAGCATGGCCGCGCTATAGATGGTACTGCGGACAAAGTTCCATCTGTCTTCAGCATTCTGTTCCGTTAGTCAGGGTTTCTTCAAGTCTCGCGATGAAGTCGCTGTTCTTATCTGGGTAAGCAGTGTTACTGGTGTTAATGCAAGGCTGACCCTTTTGCTTGGAATGGTAGATCTTTCTTGGTTTTAACTTTACTCTGGAGGCGATCAGTGAGTGATCGGTATCGCAATCAGCACTGTGGTAGGCTCTGGTGTTTCAGACACTGTTCAGTGAGTCGCGCCTAGTGATGACCAGGTCCAGCTGATGCCAGTGTTTTGACCTGGGGTGTCTCCAGGATACTTTATGGTATGTCTTATTCTGGAAGAAGGTGTTGGTCACAAGTTGCATAGACAGCAGAGTTCAAGGAGTCTCTGACTGTTGTCGTTCATTTTGCCTACTCCACGATGACCTAAAACATTTGGCCATGCCTCTTGGTCGGCGCCCACTCTTGCATTAAAGTCACCCAGAATGTAGGCATGCTCTGACGATGGAAAACTGCTAATGGTTGCATCTAGTGCCTCCTAGAACTGGTCTTTTGTTTCTACTGTAGCCTGAAGTGTTGGAGCGTAAACGCAGATGATGTTAACTGGTCCCCTCTGTTGAAAGGCGCAACTTGAGGATTCTCTCTGTACCATCTGCTGGTGGTTCTATCATCTGTAACCGTGTATTGCTGACAGCAAATCCTACCCCATGCTCTGGGTTCATCTGCACTTTTCCCTTGCCAAAAGGTGTAGTGTTCCTCCTTTTAGGGATCCATTATCTGGGAGTCGTGTCTCTTGCAAGGCTACAATATCAATGTTAAGTCTATGCAGCTCACGATCAATGGCTGCATTCTTGCGAACGTCGTCAATTTCTTGAAGATCGTCGGTCAGTCAGGGCCGCATGGTCCGTACGTTCCAGCTTCCGACCCGGAGGGCTGGTGACTTGGTTTTTTTTCTTTTGTTGCTTGCCTGGTGCTTGGTTGACGATCTGCTTGAGTTATAGAACTCTAACCTCCAGGCACCCTCTGAAGCAGGCAGACCGTGGCTGGTCAGCACCTTACTGGCTGGGGGCTGCCCAGCTTGAGGCAGGTGATAGCTGACCCAGTGGGACTGCAATGGTCCCTCCCACCGTCAAGGACAACCTGTAGCGTCCGACTCTACGCCAATTGAGCATGGACTTATAAATCATAAACTGTTGTGCTCTCACCAGACGGCGAAACTGGAGTGTCCTCTCCAGGGCGCAAGCCTGGGCAAGAGTGCCCATATTAAAATCAATCAACTTCTTTACACTTTAAAAACACATCCATTTTGTTTTCACTTTTCCCCCCTTTACTTATTGTGTAACGATTGTTGTCCCCAATGTGGCCTTAACACATCCGTCACAAACTTTAAATGGAAGACTCACACAAGACTCTGGTTGTCTGTTCTTTCTTTTATTCTCCGCAGCAATGATAATCGTGTCTGAGGAATACATCAAAATGTATTATTACACAGGGTGAAAACACTGCAGACATAAACCACCGCAGCAGTGTCAGCCATTTTCTGAACTCCATACAACTTGTAACAATTCCATGTTAACAAAATAAAGAAAATAAACATGAAAATCACATACCTGAGGAATACATCAAAATGTATTATTACACGGGGTGAAAACACTGCAGACATAAACCACTGAAATAAGAAAAACATCAAATAAACAAACTCACTCTCATTCAGGGTAACTGTGTTTTCCATTTAGCCATCTGAAGCTACATCAGCAGCAACTTGTTAATTTCACACGAGGCACAACGATAAGTACTCAAAGTTTCCATCGGACATATAAACCCATCCAACTCACTGTACATTTGTTGATATAATCACTACAAACGTTTACATGTGAAAAACTCATATTAAACACGCTTGTATCACTTTTTAAGCAGGAGAGAAGAGTAACACGCTTACCCGCAGCAGTGTCAGCCATTTTCTGCTGAACTACGGTAGGCGCGCAAGGACAAAATAATGAATGTCTGCAACGCATTAACCACCAGGGGGCACCAAAACACGGTTTAATTGAATTTACCCTCTAATTTCATGTGATTCAAAACCATGAATATCATTAGAATTAATGTTCTTTTTAACTCTGTTACAATTGCATCTATCCATTGCCCTGGAATTGCCTTCACATCCTCACTGTCTTCTTAAAACCGCTATATGTAAAATCCTCTTTCTCCTCTTCCATTGCATCTATAATAACTTGCAGCGATTTAAAAATCCCTCTTTGTATTCATATAAAACCTCTTATTTTTAAAATTCCCACCTGTAGCCATTTTTTAAAGTAGATGTCCCGCTCATGTATCTTTATTCTCCCATTCAGAAACAGAGGTTGATTTTAAAACCATTTCCCTCCCCTTCAAATTAAATTCAACCCCTGTTAAAAAAAGCCTCCAAGCACTTAAAACATCTTGATAAAATCCTGGTATCCTCCCTAGCATCCAATTTTTAAGTTTCATCCATAAAATGCTATTCCCCCAATTTAAAATTGCCACATTTATTTAGATAAAAACCCATTAATTTCTTCCATTCAGCTTTGTATGTCCCATCCAAATATTTTCTTACAACTTTTACCCTCATACTTTTCATTTTTTGTTCTACATCCACTAAACCCATCCCTCCCTCATCCAGCTGCCCTATTAACGTTAGATAAGCAATCCTCGAAGGCTTTTTATCCCATAAAAACTCTAGAACACATTTCTTTATCCTTTTTAAGACCCAGTTCGGCAATGGCATCACATGTAAAACATACAACATTAACATTTTACAATTTAAAATTTTCCCCTTCAAACTTAAAACCCTGCTCCTCCAGAAAATCAATCTTCTCTCCATTCCACCCACTATCCCTTCCCACATATCATCTACTGCCTCTTTTTCGCTCTTTGCTAAAACCACCCCTAAAATCTTCATTTCCTGCCCCTCCATAAACTTAAAAACCTCCTGTTAAAGCCTCCGCCCCTCCAAATTTCATATACACTGTTTTTTCTTCATTGATTTTTGCACCAGACCCATCACAATAAAATGGCATTTTTTTCCCTTTTTTTTTTTTAACGCTTTCCATATCTTCCACCACAATTGTCGTATCATCAGCGTATTGAAAGATTCTTAAGCTCCCCTTCCTCTTCCATTTTATTCCTTTTTCCTTAAAGTTCTAAAGGTTCCACCACCAATGAATATAGCTGCGCTGATAGTGGACATCCCTGCCTTATGGACCTTGAAACTTTAAAAGGTTGAGTTAAAAAACCATTACATTTTCCTTTCGTTAAAATATCCTTGTATAAAATTGCAATCCATTTAACAATTTTCCCCAAAACCAAATTTGTTTTTTTTTTTTAAACTGAAAATAAAAATCCATGCTCTACTCCTATCAAATGCTTTCTCAAAATCCAAACTAATAACATATGCATTATTTTCCTTTTCCTTTTATATAGCTTATTATGTCTCTTATACTACTTGTAATGTCTGCTATGTCCCTCCCCTTTACTCCATACGCTTGATTAGTTTTAATTAGGGATGCACCGATTATGAAAATTTTGGCCGATACCGATAACGGATTATTCTTTATTTTTGAAAGCCGATAACCGATATGTTGGCCGATAAATTTATATCCAAATTGTTATATACTTTTTGAGAGCCTGATTTAAAAAAAAAAAGTTCTTTATCGGCTTTAAGATATCGGCCAAATTTTCTTATCAGGCCGATACCGATAACAAAAAATGAGCATTTATCGGCCGATATGGTGGCCGATATATCGTGCATCCCTAGTTTTAATGATGTTTGGCATTACATTCTTTAATCTGTTGGCTAAAATCTTAAAATCAGTGTTCAGCGTTGTGATGGGTCTAAAGTTCTTCAAATTTGTTTTATCACCCTTTCTTTTGTAAACTATTTTCATTAAACCTAACCCCATTCTTGGATTAACTCCTTTCCTAAAAACATCATAAATTTCCTTTTCCATAAATTTCCTTAATTTTTCCTTAAACCTTATAAAATTCACTTCCAATGCCATCTATTCCTGGACTTTTTTTTTTTTACTCTTAGGAGGTTTATAGCTTGTATAATTTCTTCTATTCCGATCTCCCTTTCACATTCTGTTTTATCTTCTTTTCCAACTTTCCTAGTTATGTTGCAACAAAACATTCCTTTTCCCCTCATCCACCCCTTCTGATTTAAAAAGTTCTTCATAAAAAGTCTTTACTACTTTTAAGATATCCCCTGTATTAATAACTGACCGCCCATCTCTGTTTTTAAGTTCTTTTGATTTTCAGCTCTTCCCCTGCTTTTTTCAAGATTAAAAAATAATTTGGTGCATTTTCCCCCTCTATTGTGTATTTAGCTTTACTTCTCAACATAGCTCCCTTGCCTCTCCTCTATTGCAAACACTTTTTGTACATTTACTTAACTTTTTTTTTTAAAAATTTTCCTTATTTCTTTTTCCTTAGTCCTTTTAACCCTTTGCAGTACCTTACAGTAATTAGTTGAATATTTCTTTCAAATTTCACATTTTCCCACCATTGTCTTTTATCATCTAAATGCATTGCATCCTTTTTTCTCATCTAATAAATTCTCAATCCCTTTTTTTAAAACTTTCATACTTTTAAAATTTCTGTATTTAAAATCCATACCCCAGGTCCCTTCATTTCCCTTTTAAAATCCACCCTCATTAAAACCATTTTATGATCACTTAAAGTCGTTTCTTTATAAAATATATCATCAATAAAACAATCCAAATTTCTTGTGCTTAAAATAATCTATCCTAGTTTGGCACATAATTCCCCACTAATTGTTTTCTTGAATAATCTCTCTTTTCATTTCTTTACCTCCAAACATCAATCATATTTTTTTTTCCTCCATCAAAAATTTAAGTTCCTTCCTTCCCACATCTGTCTTAAAAACCATCCCATTAGCCATGTCTATTTTGTTAAAAACCGTATTAAAATCTCCTGCAACCACCACCTTCTCCCATTTCTCAATTACATCCCTTAAAGCGTTAAAATATTTTCTACTCCTTTTCCTCATTTGGTGCATGTACATTTACTAAAATTAGTTTTTCATCTTCAAATTCAATTTCTACCGCAATACATTTCCCTTTTTTATCATACATTTGTCATAATATCCTTCCCTTTTCTTATTAAAATAGCCACTCCTCCTCCCATTCCTTTCTCCTTATTAAAAAATATTTCCCCTTCCCACCTTGTTTTAAAATCTTCCATTACATTCCCTTTCCAGTTTGTTTCTTGCAGTAAAATCACGTCGTCATTTTTACACAACTCTTTGACCTTTTCAAATTTAAAACCATTCAATAACCCTCTTGCATTACAAGTCACAATTCTCAAAACCATTAAATAAAATAAGACCAGTAAAATCCTCATCTTATCAGTCTGTATCCTCCCCTTCTAAAATTTCCCCACTGTCCTGTTTTTGTGCAATTTCTTTTTTTCACCACTTTCTTCCTTGCTTTTTCAATATTTGGCGTTACCTTTCTCGCGCTTCTTCTTTTGTTCACTGCCGCCATGTTGCTGCCATCCTCGATGTTTTCATTCTCTTTGTCTGCCCTCCCTCCTTCGTTGACCCATTCCTGCTCCTCCGCTTTGTCCAGTACATTTTGTAAAATCGCAGTTGTCTGCATTGGTGTCCATGTCTCTTCCACTTCCTCTGTTAATGTAGTCTGTTCTCTCCAATCTTTCTGCGTCCTCCTGTTGCTCCTCTTCATTATCACTCTCATGCATCCGCCCGCTCACCTGTTCCTCCTTCTGTTGCTCATTGTCCATCCAACAGTCACATTTGTCCAACTCCATCCTACAATCTGGGCACCTCACCGCCGTACAGTCTCTCGCAAAATGGCCTCTTTCCTCGCATTTGTAGCACTTAAAGTCCGGACAGTCCTTCATAATGTGGTCAGGGCTCATACACCGTCTACAGGTTCTCACGTGCTGGCTGTGTATCACCCTAAAGTATTGAGGACCTTCCTCCGTCTCCATCCTTGTGCTGTAGGGTAGGGAAGCCACTTCCTTCGGAAACCGCACTCTAAGGAACCTTGTTCCATCTTCTATGTGGGTGCCCAGATAGAATCTGTGTCTTATTTGAGAAATGGGGGTTTCCCCCCCCCCCATCCCTCTAGCTTATTTAAAAGCTTGTCGTCATCCAAGTATGCGGGCAGATGCATGAAAGAAACCACAAAATCTCTATTGTGCAACTTTTTTTTTTTTAATTTCACAGTTTTTCCCTTTTATGATTAATCCATCAGTCAATTTCTCAGTGTCCTCCTCATGCTCCAATGTTCTCCTATTCCTTCATCATTCTTGGCCTCACCGCTAAAATGCTCGTCACTTCAATCTTTTCTGTTAATGCTTTAATAATGTCCTCCACTCTCCCGTCTTGTACCTCCGACAAATCCACCACCACCATTGCTTCTTTTGTGTAAATCCTCTTCTCAAGTCTTTCAGTATAATCCATTTCTCTGTCGTTTACCCAGTCCATTTTCTATTTGCCTCTGTGTTCCTCGTGTCAAATCCATGTCAGTTGCCAATCCGTCCATTTTACAAAAAACAAAAAAATCGCCAGATCAAAGCTGTTGAGGACACAAATAAAACAAAAATAACAAACTAGAAACAAAAATACTTATTTTAACAAAGTAACCAACACAATGTTTGGGTGAGCCTCCCTCACCCCACTGTGGCCCAATCACTTCCTGTTTGCTCACTAGTGCCTCTAGCGCCCTCAGGGTGGTATGGCCGTAAGCGGGGACTGCCACAAAGAGTGGGCTATTTAAAGATCAGCCACCCTATAGGCCAGTGTATTAGATAAGTAGTGATGAAAACGCTAAAGCTTACAGCACCTGGTATTCCCAGGCGGTCTCCCATCCAAGTACTAACCAGGCCCGACCCTGCTTAGCTTCCGAGATCAGACAGATCGGGCACTTTTTTTTTTTTTTTTTTTTTTTTTTTAAATTGAAGAAATGTATCAATTCAAACATGCATATCAATTATTTAACATTAAAATACATAAGATTTCTTTGACATAAAACTCTAAAATTAAGAGTTTACAGACATCTTACTTACAAACATTTAAAAAAGTATTCATTAAATGGTTTAATCTTTTAAAATGACAATTCCATCCCCAAGTCATTTAAAACCTTTAAGACCTCGAGTAAAAACACAATAAAAAAACATCCATAATTTCCTCAAACTTAAAAAATAAAATGGGCATTCAACATTTCTCAACTTTTCTCTTAAACACATTCCACACATCAAGTAAAACATTTTCCTTTTTTACCATCACCCTTCTTTCCCATACTGCACTTTTCATCAACATCACAAGTAAATTAATGAGCTTTTTATTTTAATTTTTTTACATTTTCTCATTAATGCCTAACATTTAACACCTTTTCCCACTCAAAGTTCCCATTTTCTTCTCTCAAAATTAAAATCATGCTTTTACATCTCTCATTAAAATCTTTCAGCTCATTACAATATAAAAACAAGTGTAAAAACCCTTCGTCTGCATCCTGGCATACTTTACATGTGGCACTTTCCTCCATCCCAATTTTGTTTAAAATCACATCTGTAAACACTACTTTGTTCCTGATAAAATACTCCAAATTTTCCAGTTTCGTCTGTACAATTTTCCCATTTATGTTCCCCCATATATTCTCTTCTTTTACATCATTGAAAATCCGTAGCCAGTATTCGTTTACAACCGGTTTCTTAAAAACCACATCTCTAAAAAAACAATAAAACATTTTCACAGTACATTCTTTAAAAGCACTCAGTTTTTCCCCCAGTCTTACATGCACATCTTTCTCTTGTTTGGCCTCTTCCATATTTCATAAAGAATGCCGCTGTTTAAAAATAAAGGCTAGTTTAAAATGTTCTCTCTTCCTTGTGTATTAAAATGCGCACACGTAAAAAATTTCCCCCACGCACCCATCAATTCTTTATAAAAATCTGGCAGCCCCTCTGTCATAAATTTTCACTCTCATCCATAAAACGTTATCCCCCAGATTAAAATTACCACATTTACTTAAAATATTCCATTGTTCCTTTCCATGCCGCCTTGTTTCCTTCGTCCAGATATTTGCTTATCATTTTCACTCTTAAACTGTTCTTTTTTTGCTCCACATCCATTAGCCCTAGTCCCCCCCCCCACTGCTCCTATTAAAGTGTTATATGCTATTCTTAGCGGCTTCCCGTCCCATAAAAAAAAATCTAAAAATTCATCCTTTTCTGTCCACTACGGCATTGATGCCACATATAAAATATGCCATAACTTAGAAACCATTAAAACATTCACAATTAAAACCCTCCCCTTCAAAGTTAAGGACATTAATCTCCAAAAATTCAACCTTCTCTCGGTCCCTCCTAAAATCTCCTCCCACAAAGTTCCTTCTGCTTTCGTTTCATTCTTCCCCATTAAAACACCTAAAATCTTTTTCATTAATTTCCCTCATCATCAGCGTATTGAAATATTTTATTCTCTCCTCCCTCTATGCCTATCTCTTTTATTCTCCCCTCCTGTTTTACTGTTAATCCCAGTGGTTCTGCAACTAAAGCATATAAAAGTGCCGACAATGGGCAACCCTGTCTAATTGATCTTGTTAATTTAAAACACTCTGTTAAAAACCCATTACATTTTACTCTCGTTAAAGCACCTTTATATAAAATCTTAACCCATTTAATAAAATTCCCTCCAAAACAAACTCTTTAGAACCCCGAATAAAAAAAATCATGCTCTACCCTATCAAAAGCCTTCTCAAAGTCCAAACTGATTATAAAACCATCTTTCTTCTTTTCAGTAATATATATTATCGTATCTTTTATGCTCATTGTTGTATCCGCAATGTCTCTTCCTTTAATACTGTATGCTTGGTTTGTTTCGATTATACTGGGCATCACTTCTTTTAATCTGTTAGCTAAAACTTTTGATAAAATCTTCAGATCAGTGTTAAGCATTGTTATAGGCCTATAATTCTTTAACTCCACTTTGTCTCCTTTCTTTTTATATACCAGCTTCATTAATCCCATTCCCATCCTTTTGGTTCATCTCACCTTTCCTAAATATCTCATCAAATACTACTTTTAAGATACTGGTTAAAAAATCTTTTAAAAACAATGTAAAACTCACTCCCCAACCCATCTATCCCCGGATTTTTTTCTTTTGTTTAATCTACTTATTGCTCTTAATTTCTTCTTCTCTTACTTCATCACACTTTTTTTTTAATTTTTTTTTTATCCACTTCTCCTACTCTTGCTTTTATTTGCTTCAGTAATTCCACTTTTTCTCCTTATTTTTACCCCATCTGTACAGAATAAGCCCTCATAGTATGATTTTATTTCTTCCAAAACGTCCTCATTTCCTTCTACTCTTATCCCATCCCATAATCATTTCTGCTTTTCCTCTTCTTTTCTCTAGATCAAAGAAAAACTTTGTGCACTTCTCCCCCTCCACTGTATGTTTTGCTTGGCTTCTTAATCTTGCAGCATCATACTTCTCCTCTTCCATTTTCTTCAGTCTACCTTCTATTTATTTTATAAATAGAAGGTAGACTTTTTTTTTTTTTTTAAATCTTTTTATTTCACTTTCAGTTCACAGATTTTCAATTACATTATTTCATCACATTTACTTACACACACACACACACACTTCGTTACATATATGATTCATTTTTCAATTGATATACTTCATTTTGAATAATCAATGAATAGAAAATAAAAATACACACAAATGTTTACATTTACTCAATTTACAACCGCCAATCTCAACCAAATTATAGCTTTTTACCAATTGAAACATATTTTGTTCCCCACCTCTTGATATATGAACTTATTTGTATTCACAAAACTCTTTCGCCTCTTTATCTCCATACTTGCAAATCAACTCTACATCCCTTTGTATTATTAACTCAAATATATATTTTACTTTTATCTTCCTCCCTTCGAAATGTGCATAGTTCCTTCTTAGAACTACTGCTAGTCTGGCATGACTCAAATCAAAATTAATTTAGGCAAATGTCCGCTCTTTTCCTTTAACCGAAAATTCCAAACAGAAACATTTTCCCCATTGCTCCTCTGATTCAACTTCCACACCCCAGTTTTCTATTAACAGACTTTTAAGAAAATCAAAAAAATCAACCAAAGCCTCACATCTCAAAAAATAATGTAAAAAACTCTCATGGCCATTATCACACACCTCCATTATTTATTTTATTTAACACCACATTTGTGTAGATTCTATTATGTCTTATCAGAAAGTCATTGTTCTCACACTCTATACTGTTGTATTTTAAATTTAAGCTTGACCATATTTTTTTCACATCCAAATCTTCAAATACGGTCTTCCCCACTTTTTTCTTCCACACTTTCACATCAACAATTACATTCTGCATACATTCTTTACACATATTTTTAATTTTGTTTTTCTCGCCATTATCATCCATATACATCTCCGGCATACATTTTTCCACTTTAGTTACACACTCACTTTTAATCACATTAGACCATTGCAAGGGTATACTTGATTTAATTTTTTCATATATTTTATTCACTTACTCTCTATTCTCCATTCCTTCCAAATCACACACAGAATCATAAATGCAGTTATTTCTGAGAAATCCTGGAATAACTTCGTACAAAATGTCCTTTACTTGTTTTATGCCCCCTTCTATAAATGTATATTCATACAATGTTTTATTTTTTATTTAATTTTTTCATTCAGAAACTGTGGTAGATTTTTAATCACATGTCTTCACACTCATACTCTATTTTGGGCAGGAACTGCCTCCATGCCTCCAATAATTCCCGATATATTTCTGGTATTCCTCCCATCATTGATTGCTTAAACCCCCATATACCAATCATTATCCCCTATTCCTCCCACGTCATTAATATATTTCCTTAATTCCTTCCACCCATAATCCCATCTCCCTCCCATATAATTTATCACAGTTTTTATTCTCATTGCAGCCCTTTTTATTTCTAAGTCCATCAAGTTTAAGCCCCCTTCCCATCTCTCACCCACCAATGTTTTCTGTGCAATTTTCACCCCTTTTCCCTCCCATATAAAATCACATACAATTTTATTCAATTCATTCATCACCCACCCTGGCATTTCCATTACACTCATTACATACACACATACTGACAACAACAGACTATTTACTACTATTACTTTCCCATTTAATTTGAATTTCCTCCCTTTCCATGCTGCACATACTGTTCTTATTTTGTTAATCACCCCGGTCCAAGTCACATCTCTTGCCTCTTTGCTTTCCACCCCTAATACTTTTATATATTTTTCCTCCACTCTTACCCCTACCTCAACCCTCTCTACCTCCCCTATATACATTAATTCTGATTTATCCACATTTATTTTTGCCCCTGATGCCTTCCCATACCTCTTCACTATCTCTAAAACTCGTTTTACACTATTTCCTTCCCTCACTGTGATTGTAGTGTCATCCGCATATTGGTTTATAGTACACATCCCTCCATACGGCAACTCAATACTCACTACTCTTTTATCCCTCTTAATTAGAGTGGCTAGAGGCTCTACTGAAATGGCATACAATAATGCAGACAGGGGACATCCCTGTCTCACTGACCTTCCCACCTTAAACTTGTCTGTTGGCACTCCATTTATTTTTATACAACTTTTTGCCTTCTCGTATAGTCTCCTCACCCATCCTATCATTTTCACCCCAAATCCAAACTTCTCTAATACCCTAAATAAATGTATGTTCTACCCTATCGAATGCTTTATTCCAATCTATCCCTAATGCTATTCCTCCCTTCTTATCTCTCCTTATATGTACATTAACTTTTCCGGCCTCTTATTGCTACCTGTCCCAACTTTTTTGGAATGTGTAGCAATATTTGGCATGACATTTCAAAACGTCTCACTTTCAACATTTGATGTTATCTATATTCTATTGTGAATAAAATAAAAGTTTGAGATTTGTAAATTATTCCATTCCTTTTTCACTCACAATTTGTACAGTGTCCCAACTTTTTTGGAATTGGGTTTTACTCTATCACATCTCTAACTGTCCCTATTGTGTCCGCTATATCCCTGCCTGCTATGCTGTAACTGTGTTGGTTGCACTATACTTCCTATCACTCTTCACTCTGTTCGCTAAAACTTTAGTCAATATTTTATAATCCACATTTAATAAAGTGATTGGTCTGTAGTTCTCTATATCCAACCTATTCCCCTTCTTATACACCAAAGCTATCACTTCCTCTACCATTCTATCTTGCACTGTCCCTGTTCTTTCTATATCCTTGAACACTTCGACTAAAATGGGTGCTACCCCTTCCTTATGTTTTATACCATTCAATACCGATCTCATCACTCCCTGGACTTTTTCCACTTTTCAACCCCCCTATTGCCTCTTTCACTTTGTCCTCCTCTATCTCCCTATCACACCATTCCCCATCTTCCTTATTTAGAATATTCCCTACACTTTCTAATACTTCATCTATACTTCCCTCATCTACTCCTCCCCTTTTATATATCTCTTCATAGAATTCTTGCACTCTCTCCAAAGTCTCTGTAATCTTTTGTTGTTTTGCCCTCTTTTGTTGTCATTTTGTTTATATATGTTTTACTTTGTCTCCTTTTCTCTAGCCCTAAAAAATATCCTGTACATTTCTCACCCTCTAATGCATATTTTGCCTTACTACTTAAAATCGCTCCTCTCATATTTTTCTAGTGCCATCTTAACCTCAATATATTTTCCCATACTGTATCCTTCCTCATCTTCTGCCTTATCTAATTCTTCCCTCAATCTTTCTCTCAGCACCCTTTCTTCCTTCATCTTTCCCCTTTTCTTACTATATTTTATACTAATTAACTTGATTTGGTCTTATTTTCTCCAATCTTTCCACCATTCTATCATCTAATCCACCATCTCTTTTATACTCATCTATCTTCTCATTTTCCCGATTTAATAGATCCATCTGTATCTCATATCCTTCCTCTTCAATGTACCCTGCATTCAATATCCACATCCCTCCTCACACCCTATCTTGATTCTGAACCTAACACTATCGTGATCACTTTAAGGAAATAATTTATGTCTTATCCCGTCTATGTATCTAATGATTTCCTCTTCAACTAACGCTAAATCTATTCTACTGTTTTATTGTACCTTCCTTTAACTGCCTCCCTAGTAAATTCTATTTTTTCCGGATTTTCATACCTCCACACATCTATCAACCCCTTTTCTCTCATCTCCATCAACATTCCCCTCGATTTCTCCCATCTAAATTTTACCCCCTTGCCCACATCTAATCTACTACATTTTATATTGAAAACCCCCACTATAATACATTTCCCCACAAATAACCCTTTTAATTCTTCCAATATTTCCCTCCTGTCCATTTCTATATTTGGAACATATATATTTATTAATCTAAAATTCATACCTCCATATATAAATTCAACTACCAAGATCCTTCCCCTTATCTTTATACACCTCTCTTGTACCTTCTACAATATCATTTTTAAATAATATTGCCACACCTCTTGCATTTTTTGCTCCATTATTATAGTATGTCCCCTCTCCGCTCTTCTCTCATCTCCCTTACTTTTATCCTCTTCCCAATTTGTCTCCTGTATACAAATTATATCACTCCTATATGTAAATAACACTTTCATCTTGCTTTTATCCCTTAAACCATTTATATTTATTGAAGTTACAGTGGCCATGAGAGTAACCAAACAAACACGCATATAATTAAATAAAACGTTTAAACAGACATCTCATACCCTCCCGTGGTTCCTTTATCTGTTCAGCCTGTTCTCCGTCCATCTCAGACTTCCTCTTTGAACTTAGTCTTTTAATCTTTGTTTTCAGTCCTTTTTTTCTCCATCTCTTTTTTCCACCTCTGCTTTCCATCAGTTCCTGTGCAGTCTTTCTTTTCCTCTTCTTTACCCCTTTCTTTCACATCACTTTCACCTATCTCCTCCTTCCTCAATCTCTTCCGACTGCTCCATCTCCTCCTCCCTATCATCCTCTTCGCTGATACTTTCAGCTCTCTCGCCACTCCATTTTGCTTTTCACCATCCTCAACTCCATCTTTCCCTCCCCCGCTCACATCATCAGTTGTTTCCTCCTCTTGCTCCTCTGTCAGAACACTGTTCCTTCTTCCACCATCTTGTCCATCCACTCGCTCTCTCTCTAATCCTATCCATTCTTCGCAATCTCTTGCATAATGTCCTCCTACACCACACTTGAAACACTTTAATTCGGGGCACTCTCTAAATATGTGCCCTGTCTTGATACAAAGTCTGCAAACACGTACTTGTCTATCATGGATGACATGAAAATATTCTGTGCCTCTCAGAGTCTCAAACTTTGTGGCGTATGGAAGTGAACATACCTGTTCTGTAAAGCGAACTTTTAAGAAATGCGTTCCATCAATTGTATCCGTTCCAGGCCACACCCGACGTTTTATTGGAGAAATTGGTCGTACTCCCCACTCTTATAGCTTGGAGAGTATCTTCTCATCCTCCAAGTACACCAGCAAATTGATAAAAGACACCACCACATCATTATTCATTATATCCCTGTCATGCACAATCACTCCTCGCACTCTCACTCCATCCATTAGTTTCCTCTTTGCCTCTTCATCCTTCATTGTGAGTTCATAAATTCTTTCACCTCTCACTCTGCAGCCGATCGCTTCTCCACACTCCTTTACTCCCTTCAGTAAATCCATCATTGAAATCGTTTGTTCCCTCCACCTCTACCTCCAGTCAGCTCTTTGCTGTACTTCTCTCTTGATCTTCCTTGCACTCCTCTGCTGTTTTCTTCTCCCTCTTTCTGCAGATCCCCTGTGACTTTACTTGTCTTCTGTTGTCTTTGGATCACTGCTTGTTTGTCTTCTCTACTTTGCTCCTCCTCTTCGTTCTTTCCATTGCTACTTTTTCTCATCATTGGTTGTTCTGTTTCTTTTTCTGCAGCCATGGTGTGTGTTTGCAGCATGCTTCAAGCAGAAAAAAGTCCCCCAGACAGCCTAAGCTGTCGGGGGGAATTATCAGGGTCAACCCTGACTTTCCAGCCACTAATTTCCCAAGCAAAGACCAAAATCGAAAAACAAAACACTCCAAAACAAAAGATTAAATCACGCAAACAGGATTCAAAGAGCCTCTCTCTCTGTACTGCAAAACCTATCACTTCCTGCTGGCTCTCTAGCGCCCTCAGGGGGGTATGGCCATAAGCAAGGACTCCCACAAAGAGTGAGCTATTTAAAGATCAGCCACTCTATAGGCCAGTGTATTAGATAAGTAGAAGTTTTATTTATATAGTGCCTTTCCATAGTTCAAGGTCACTTTACATAGTGCTAAACAAAACATTTGCACACCCATATACACAATACAAAACGCATAAGGCCACATTATCCAAAATACATATTAAAAAGATATGTTTTTAGCTGAGTCTTGAATGTAGACAAAGATGGTATATTATGAAGTGTAAGGGGTAGCGAATTCCATAATTTCGGAGCATTAACACTAAATTACCTACCACCTACTGGACAAAAGATCAAACTCAGATGATCTGAGAGACCGGGCAGGAGAATAGGAGTACAGTAGGTCAGACAGATATGGAGGCGCAAGACCATTTAATGCCTTAAACGTTAGAAGTAATATCTTAAAGTGAATATGTGATGCCACAGGTAACCAGTGAAGATCATGCACTTTTTATTATTAGTATTACTAATATTTCCAGCAGGTTTATTTTATTTAATTTTTTTACACTTTATCGAGCCCCAGCATCACAACCCTACTCCATTGAATATCCTCATTTTGTTCTCCCATCAAATCCTGAATCATTTTTCTACATTTTTCATTAAAACCATCCAAATCTTTACAGTGTAAAAACAAATGTAAAAAACCTTCATCATCATTATAACATACTTTACACATTGCACTTTGTTCCATTCCAATTTTATTGAATAAAACATCTGTAAAAATCACTTTGTCTGATAAAATACTCCAGACTACTTCATTTTGTTTGTATAATTTTCCCTTTCTTTCCCCATATACACTTCTTTCAACCCACTGAACTTCTGTAACCAATATTGATTATCAACAGTTTTTTTTAAAAACAATATCTCTAAAAAAAGAAATAAAACCTTTCACACCACATTCTTTGAAAGCATACAAAATTTCTCCCATTTTCACATATATCACATCCGTGTTCGGTTTCTTCCATATTTTCAATTGGTTTTATCCATTCTTCGAGTATTGCTTTCTTAATTAAATCGTATTTGTTTATTAATTCCTGTCTGGTAAAGTCCTCCTTTGCCTCTTCCATGACATCCACAATGTATTGTATTGGTAAAAACCCTTCTTTAAACTCATATAAAAACTCCCTTACTTTTGTTATCCCTACATCCCACCATTTCTTATAAAATATTCCCTTCCCTTGGTTTAAAATGGCGTTGTTTAAAAAAAGAGGCTGATTTTAAAATGTTCTCCATCCATTTCTTTGTCCTCATCCACAGTATATTATCCCCTAAATTAAAATGACCACACTTACTTAAAACAATGGAGTATTTTTTTTTTTTTTCCCATTCTACTTCGTTTTCTTCATCCAAGTACATTATTATTATTTTCCCTCTTAGGCTGTTCTTCCTTTGCTCAATATACATTAGTCTCAACCCCCCTTCCCCCTCTGCTCCTATTAACATGTTGTATGCGATTCTTAGCAGCTTCCCTTTCCATAAAAAAATCTAAAACATTTTTTCAACCTTTTTTCTGCCCACATCGGCATATTTCCCCACGCGCTCATCAATTCTTTATAAAAATCTGGCACTCCCTCCGTCATCCATTTCTTTGTCCTCATCCACAGTATATTATCCCCTAAATTAAAATTACCACACTTACTTAAAAAATACTCCATTGTTTTTTTCCATTCTACTTTGTTTTCTTCATCCAAGTACATTTTTATTATTTTCACTCTTAGGCTGTTCTTCCTTTGCTCAATATCCATTAAACCCAAACCCCCTTCCCCCTCTGCTCCTATTAACGTGTTGTATGCGATTCTTGCCAGCTTCCCTTTCCATAAAAAAATCTAAAACATTTTTTCAACCTTTTTTCCACCCACATCGGCATAGATGACCCATATAAAATATACCACAATTTAGACACCATTAAAACATTAAGAACTAAGACCTTCCCTTTTAGAGTTAAAGTTCTCAGTTTCCAAAAATTTAGTCTTCTTTCAATACCGCCTAAGATTTCCTCCCACATTATTTCTTCTGCTTTCTTTTCATCCCTCCCCATTAAAACACCTACAATCTTTTTCTTTCATTCAATGGTTCAGAAATTAAAGAATATAAAAGAGCTGATAGTGGACATCCTTGCCTTATCGATCTCGTTATTTTAAAAACATGTGTTAAAAACCCATTACATTTCATTTTCGTTACTGCCCCTTTACATAAAATTCCGATCCATTTAATAAAATTCTCTCCAAACATAAAACTCTTTAAAACCCCAAATTAAAAAAATCATGTTCTACTGTCAAATGCTTTTTCAAAATCCAAACTAATAAAAAAAAAACATTATTTTTCTTTTCATTTATATACCTTATCATATCTTTTATGCTGGTTGTTGTATCTGTGATCTCTTTCTTTAACACCATATACCTGGTTTGTTTTCATTATACTCTGCATTATTTATTTTAATCTGTTGACAAAATTTTGATAATCTTTAAATCAGTATTGAGCATTGTAATTGGTCTAATTCTTTAGGTCTACTTTATCCCCTTTTCTTTTGTAAATCAACTTCATCAAACCATTCCCATTCTTTGATTCATCTCTCCTTTCTTAAAAATCTCTTCATATTCTTCTTTTAAGATGCTGGTTAAAAACTATATAAAATTCACTACCCAAACTATCTATACTTGGACTTTTCCTTTGGTTTAATCCACTTATTGCTGTTTTTCTCTTCTCTTATATCTTCACTGTTTTTTGTCCTTTTCTCCTACTCTTGCTTGTATTTGCTTCAGTAACACCAGTTTTTCTTCTTCTTTTACCCCTTCTGCACAAGTTCTCAAAATGATTTTATTTGTTTTAATATTTCCTCATTTGTTTCTACTACTACACCATTTTCTCCTTTTATTTCTTTAATCATTCCAGCTTTTCCTCTTATTTTTTCCAAATCAAAGAAAAACTTTGTGCACTTCTCCCCCTCCACTGTATGTTTTGCTTTGCTTCTTAATCTTGCCCCTTCATATTTTCCTCTTCCATTTCTTTCAATATTCCCTCTAATTCTTTTCTTTTGTATATCTTTTCCATTCTCATTCTTCAATTCGTTATTTAATTTCTCTTAGCTCTCTTTCCTTTGTTTCTTACTTTTCTGTATTACTTTATACTATAATACTTTATTGTAAACTTTTTAACTTAATATTTCACATTCTCCCACCACATTCTTTTCTTTTATACGTTTCCTTTTCTTTTTCCCTTTCAATAATTCCCTTTATACTTAAAACATAGTCTTGGTTCTTTGAAACCTCAGTGTTTAAAACCCATCTTTTCTCAGTGCTCCAGTCTTTTTGAATAAAAATTGGTTTATGGTCACTAAAACTTGTTTCCACATTTAATTTTCCCGATAATACCTTCAACATTTCTTGTACATAAAATAAAATCAATTCTTGTCTGACACACAAAATCTCCCGCTAACTGCTTCCTTGAGTATTCCTTAGTCTTTCCATTCCTTTCTCTCCATACATCAATCATATTACTTTAATAATAATTTCAGTTCTTTTCTTCCTTTTATTGTTTTTAAAAACTATTCCCTCAGCCATTTCTAATTTACTAAAAACCGTATTAAAATCTCCCATCATAACTTCTGTTTCTTTAAAAAATCTCGTAACATTAAAATGCTCTCTTTTCGTTCTCTTCTGTTGGTGCATGAACATTAACCATAATTACTTTTTTCCCCTCATACTCCATTTCAAACACGATACATTTCCCGTTTTTGTCATTATACATTGTATTACATGATACACCACTGTTTTCTTTTATTAAAACCGCAACTCCTCTTCCCAGCCTCCCATCACCATTATTATATAAAATCCCTCCACTCCACCGTTTCCTTATTTCAGTCATGTACCCTTCCCTCCAGTTAGTTTCTTGTAGTAAAATCACATGTTCTCCTTTACACATTTCTTTCACTTTTTCAAATTCTTATGTCCAAAAGCCCTCAAGCATTAAATGTAACATTTCGTAAAACCCATAAACTCAGTCCATCTCCTCCAAACCCTTTAACAACTCATACTTATTCGTACACTCAATACCATCATCTTTAAGCACTCTTTTTCTTGCAGTCTCTAAATTGTGCATTACCTTTACAGATCTTCTTTTTGATTTCCTGTCTCCTCGTTTTCGTTTCCTTGTTCACTTTCCTTTGTAGCAGATTGTTCTTTATTACTCTGATCATTAAGTTCCACAGTGTCCAATACCTTTTGCAAACTGTCACATCCATCTTTGTCCAAAATATTCCCTCCTGTTGTGCATAGCTCAATTATTTATTCCTTTGATCATCCAGTTCCACAGTATCCAAAGCACTTTGCAAGCTGTCAGTCAAAACCATCAAAATCCCCCCGTCCTGTTGTATTTGTATGTCCTGTTCGTTACACTCTTTCTGTTGTTCTGTATTATTTGATTCTGGTCCTTCGCCTCGTACTCTTGATTCGTCCTCTTGCTGCTTGCGGTCTCGTTCATGCACCCGCCCACCTACCTGTTGCTCTTCCTCCTCCTCGCCCTCCATCCAACACTCACACTTATTTAAAACCAAATTGCAATCCGGGCACATCACAGCGTTGCAGTTCCTCGCGAAGTGCCCCCTCTCACATTTTAAAGCACTTGAACTCCGGCCAATCCTTCACCACATGGCACATGTTAAAATACCATAACCTGATGGCTGTTCATCACCCAAAAGTATTGTGGACCCTCTGCCATTTCTATTTTCGTGCTGTAAGGGAGGGAGGCTACCTCCTTCTGGAACTGCGTCTTTACATATCTCGTCCCGTCCTCAATGCTGGTGCCCGGATAAAAACGCTGCTTTATTTTTGAAATTGGGGAAACTCCCCATCCCTCCAGTTTATTTAAAATCTCTTTGTCAGCGAGGTAGATGGGCAGATGCATGAAGGAAACAAGGTAGTCTCTGTTCTGTAATCTTTTCACAGCAACCGCTGCTGGGAGGACAAACTTAAAAACATAAAAGTACACTGATGAAAATAAAGACGTATTTATAACAAAACAAACACAAAGAGGTCTGGTGAGCCTTTCTCACCCACTGCAGCCAAACACTTCCTGTACACCAGCAACTCACTAGCGCCCTTTTTTTTTCCCCCCTTTTTTTCATTTTTTTTCTCCCATCCAAGTACTAACCAGGCCCGACCCTGCTTGGCTTCCGAGATCAGACGAGATCGGGTGCAGACTTTTGTTTTTTATTTTATTCAAACAATAAGATACAATAAAATATAGACTTTCATGAACAATCTTTCATACATCATATTGTCTGTTGAAAGCTTGCATACACATCTTTAGAAAATCTTGTTCAGTCCCCCGGAAACTTTCACATTTAGATCTTTTAAAGCACAACACACTTTTGAAGTAAAAACATCATAAAAACTTTCCGCATATTTTCATCTTTAAAATACACACAGGTTTTCTACATTTTTCTGTTTTTCTTTTAAATAGTCCACACATCTAACACAATTTTTTTCTTTCTTAGCCACAATTCTTCTCTCCCATATTGCACTTTTCATTAACATTTATACACAGATTTATAAACCTTTTTTGACACTTCTTTTCCCATCCAAACATCACCACTCTGTTCCACTCCATTACATTTTCATCCCACTCCCCAGTCAAATCTTTAATTAAACATTTACATTTCCTTAAAATCCTCAAATTTTTTACAATATAAAAACATATGTAAAACCCCCTCTTCCTTTTCCTGGCACACTTTGCACATTGCATTTTGTTCCATTCCTATTTTATTTAAAATAGCCTCAATAAAAAACACTTTGTCTTCTAAAATATTCCAAACAGTCTAACTTTGTTTCCACACACCTCCCCCTCATGTTCCTCCATATACACTCTTCTTTAAGATCTTTAAATTTCTGCACCCCGTACTTATTACAAATTGGTTCTTTTAAAAACACCATCTCTAAAAAAACAATAAAACATCTTCACAGTACAGGTCTTAAAATCATGCAGTTTGTCTTCCAGTCTCACATAAATGTTTTTCTCTTTTGTCTCTTCTTCCATGGTTTGAACCATCCCTTCCGCTATGTCTTTTGTGTTTAAAGACAACATTTACAATTTTTAACAAAATTGTGTTAAAATCCCCCATCATTAAAGAAAGGGGAAGTCGTGGCCTAATGGTTAGAGAGTTGGACTTGTAACCCAAAGGTTGCGGGTTTGAGTTTCGTACCGGCAGGGATTTTAGGTGGGGGGAGTGAATGTACAGCGCTCTCTCCCACCTTCAATACCACGACTGAGGTGCTCTTGAGCAAGGCACCGAACCACCAACTGCTCCCCGGGCGCCACAGCATGAATGGCTGCCCACTGCTCCGGGTGCGTGTTCACTGCTGTGTGTGTGCACTTAGGATGGGTTAAATGCAGAGCACTGATTCAGAGTATGGGTAACCATACTTGGCCACATGTCACTTTCATTATTATTTTCTTATACTTTTTTTATAATGCCTCTTAACACATTAAACAACTGTTTCTTTCCCTTCTCCTCCACTGGCGCATGCACATTTAACTAAAATCAGTTCTCTTCCATCATATCTTGTTTCCACTACCATACATTTCCCAATATTATCTGTATATACAATTTTACTTATTTTAAAAACATCATTCTTCTTTAAAAATGCCACCCCTCTCTCCAACCTTCCATCTCCATTATTATATAAAACACCTCCATCCCATCTCTATCAATCAATCATAACATCATTCCTCCAGTTTGTTTCTTGTAATGCAATGATGTCTTCACTTTTACATTTTTACAAATTCTCAAGTCCATCAGTCCTCTTGCGTTAAAAGTAACACAACTTAAAACCATTAAACAATAGAAAGAAAACTTTTAAAACCATCTCAGTTCTCTTCCTCCAAACCTCTCAGCACTTCATATTGGTTTAAACATTTTACTCGTCCTTTTTTTCATAACTCTTTTTTTTCCTTGCATTTTCTACATTTGGTGTTACCTTTAATGTTCGTCTTGTTTGTTTCCTCGCTTTGTCCTTTTTTTTACCTTCTCCATTTTTTTCCTCATCTTCACGGTCCGTTTCTTTGTTTTGCTCCTCTTGCTGCTTGCGGTCTCGTTCATGCACCCGCCTACCTACCTGTTGCTCTTCCTCCTCCTCCTCCTCCTCCTCCTCCTCCTCGCCCTCCATCCAACACTCACTTATTTAAAACCAAATTGCAATCCGGGCACGTCACAGCGTTGCAGTTCCTCGCGAAGTGCCCCCTCTCACAAATTTAAAGCACTTGAACTCCGGCCAATCCTTCACCACATGGCACATGTTAAAATACCATAACCTGATGGCTGTGCATCACCCGAAAGTATTGTGGACTCTCTGCCATTTCTATTTTCGTGCTGTAAGGGAGGGAGGCTACCTCCTTCTGGAACTGTGTCTTTACATATCTCGTCCCGTCCTCAATGCTGGTGCCCGGATAAAAACGCTGCTTTATTTTTGAATTAAAAGTCACTGTCCGTTTCTTTGTTTTGCTCCTTTTCTACTTGTCCCTCTTTCTCCACCCCGCCCAGAAAGTCTTTAAAACTAGAAGTTAATTCCATTGGTGTCCATGTTAATCTATGTCCTTGTGTTTGTTCCTCATTATTCTGTTCACTTTCTGTGTCCTCGTTTTGTTTCCTTTTCTATTTCTCGTTGTTGCAATTCCTTTGTTTCTTTCTCTTCATTATTTCCTACATGTTTGTTGTCTCTTTCATGCATTTGCCCATCCGCCTGGCTTTCTCCACCTCCTTCCTCTTCCTTTATCCAACACTCACATCTATTTAAAATCTCTCTGCATTCTGTGCACTTAACCGCAGTACAGTCCCATGTAAAGTGTCCCCTCTCCTCACATTTATAGCATTTAAAATCAGGGCAGTCTCTCATCAGATGCTCTGGCCTCATGCACAGCCGACAGGTCTTCACCTGGTGGCTGTGCATCACCCTGAAATACTGTGGCCCGTCCTCTGTTTCCAGCTTTGTGCTTTAAGGGACGGAGACAACTTCTCTTGGAAACCTCGCTTTGACAAACCTGGTGCCATCCTCAATGTTTGTGCCCAGATACACCCTTCGTTTAACTTTTGACAGGTAAAACTCCCCATCTATTCAGTTTTCCTAAAATGTCTTCATCTTCAAGGTAGACAGGCAAATACATGAAAGAAACAACAGTCTCTGTTTTGGAGTTTTTTTTATTTTATTTTTTTTTTAACCTCGCACGTTGCTCCATTTGTCAGTCCATCCATCAAAATGTCACATTTCTTCCTTTTCTATAGTCCGTTCGTACTCTTTGCCTTGTCTTGGCCGTACCGCTAAAATTTTCCCTCCTCCAATCTTCTCCACTACCACCTTGATGATATCCACCGCTTTTGCATCGTTTGCTTCCTCCACATTGATAATCACTGTTGCTTCTTACCCTCCTCTCTTCCAAATCAGGTCCGTTCCCAGCTCGTTGTCCATGTTCCAGTCCAGTGTCGTTATGTTTCTGTGTCTCTCCAACCATTTCCGCATTGTTTGCCATTGGTCCATCCATTTTGTAAAAAAAAAATCTGATTAGAAAAAACGTCACAAAAAAAACAACAGAAACGAGAAAAACCACCCTCCAGACAGCCTAAGGCTGCTGTTAGGTGGTTTAAATGAGAAAAAACCCCCGCAAAACAAACAAAATAGGTGTGGGAGAGCCTTCCTCTCCCTTCTGTAGCCAAACTACTTCCTGTTGACTCACTAGTGCCCTCAGGGTGTTATGGCCGTAAGCCGGGACTTTCACAAAGATTGAAAGATCAGCCACCCTATAGGCCAGTGTATTAGAAAAGTAGTGAAGAAAATGCACAAACTTACAGTACCTGGTATTCCCAGGCAGCCTCACATCCAAGTACTAACCAGGCCCGACCCTGCTTAGCTTCCGAGATCAGATGAGATGGGGGTGCAGATTTTTTTTGTTTTGTTCTTAAAATGTTTTAAACAAATAATCTAATTCACATACAGGCAATGATATAATACTTGAAGTATTAAGACCATCCTTTGCTTAAAAAGTTTACACACAGAAACATTCTCCTTTTTCTCTTTTTCCACATTCCTTCTTTTCCAAATGATCAATCTTGCAACTGTTAACATCATATTTAAAAAACAAGCATTTTTGGCTTCACCTTTAAAACCAAACAAAAATGTTGTTTCCCAATTCACATCAACAGTTGTTTCTTCAACCCCCAAATTTTTCACCATTTCTTTCAATTTTTTTATAAAACATTTCAACCTCACACATTTAAAAAATAAATGTAATATTCCTTCTTCTTCTCTATTACATACTTTGCACATTGCATTTTGTGCTATACCAATCTTACACAGTCTCATTTCACTCAGCAAACAATTATGTCTTAAGTAATCAATTCTCTAAAATAGGACTTTTCCACCATGATCTTAAATTTTGCCATTTTTTTTTTTTTTTTTTATTGGGATATAATCTCTGCCAATAGTCTTCTGCTCTTGGTTTAATGAAAACATCTTTACATAAAGAACATTTTTGGCTTCACCTTTAAAACCAAACAAAAATATTGTTTCCCAATTCACATTAACAGATGTTTCTTCAACCCCCAATTTTTTCACCATTTCTTTCAATTTTTTTAATAAAACATTTCAACCCCACACATTTAAAAAATAAATGTAATATTCCTTCTCTATTACATACTTTGTAATACATCTTGTTCTATACCAATCTTACACAGTCTCATTTCACTCAGCAAACAATTATGTCTTAACAAGTAATCAAAATTCTCTAAAATAGGACTTTTCCACCATGATCTTAAATTTTGCCATATTATCTTTGTTTCCATATTGGGATATAATCTCTGCCAATAGTCTTCTGCTCTTGGTTTAAAGAAAACATCTTTACATAAACAATAATAAAAACACCTTAACTTTAGATCATACTTTTCATATCAATCTTCTAGAACTACTTTACTTTCTTCTTAATTTTATTCAGTTGCCTCACTTATCACTTGTATCAGTAAAAAACTGGTATAACTTCATACATAATCTTTAATTTGTCTTATCCTTGCATTATACCATTTTTTTTTTTAAATAAATTGTTCTCCCCTTTTAAGTAACAAGTTAAAAATAGTGGTTGTCTTAATGTCATCTTTATTCAATGACGTACAAACAACATACTTGCTGTAATACCCCCATGCTTTTAAGACTTCTTTATAGTATTCTGGAATTCTATTCATCATATTTTCCTTTAGTTTCATCCATAAAATAGCATCTCCTATTTTACCACACTGGTTTAAATAAAGTCACTACATCTTTCCAACCATATTTTTCATCCTTCCAATATGGTTTAATTTTTTATTCGTATGCTTTTCATTCTTATTATGCTTCAACTTTCCCAATTATAGTATCATATGCAATTTTCGACGGTTTATCTTCACATAAAAAATTAAATGAGTTTTTTTTTATACACCCATAATGGCATGCTCACTGATCCTAAAACATACCACATTTTTGATAAAAACAAAGTTTATTACAAGAACTTTCCCTTTTAAAAACAAATTCCTTAATTTCCAAAAATGTAACCTTTTTTCCATTGCTGTTAAAACTTCCTCCCATATTTCATTTTCTCCAACTCTTATTCCTAAAAGTTTCATATTTCCTTTCTGTTCTTTAAATGGCATTTTAACAGGTAATTCATTCATTTTACCAATTCTCATGTAAGTTGTTTTTCTTTATTAACCTTTGCCCCTGTTCCTCTACAATACTTTTCCAGAACTTCCATTACTTTTCCTATACTTTTAATATCTTTAACAATGTTGTATCGTCGGCATATTGATATATCTTGTAATAACTTTGATTACTTAATTTTAAGGGAATAAGTTCATTCATTCAGGTTTTGATAGGACTCGAATCTGAAAATTCGAAGTCCACCTGATTAAACTGATTTCAAATTTATTATTTTACACTTTAAATCAAGGGTCATCCAGCGAGCCGTGACCTCAGTATATTTTAACAAATTGAATATGTATATTCTCCCTGGCCACGGGTTAATATAATTATGATAATTTGTAAGCTCTTCGAGAGGTAACAATGATCTTTTTGGCAAAGGTTTTAACATTAAATTTATATGACACCAGACAATCCTCCTTTATAAATGAAACATGAATTTTATTGGCTATTCTAGATTACATCAACTAGGCTAAAACACATACATACATACATACATACATACATACATACACCGAGACAGTTTCTTAGACTGAGAGTTGACGGGGTTGCATGACGTTCAAAGTTCTAACTCATTTCACGAGTGATTTAAATTCACCTGAGCGACTTCACAAAGCAGAGAATTTTAGTTTGTTTACTGCTTAAATTATCTAGTTCAGCAGAGATAAGATTTTGTTCGTTACTTGCGTCCTTGGGTGACAGCTGAAAAGCTGAGATGATGTCGTTGCTGATACGGGCTTCCTGGATTGCTGCTGAGGGAATTCCGTTGCTGAGGTGATGTCGGAATGACGTCCTTTGGAAAAGCCCTCCGGAGATTGGTTGGCTTCTTTATGAAGCAGAGGCTTCAGCAGTTTTGCTACAGTCTGAGTTTGGATTAAGTTCTTTGAAGATCGTGTTTGAGTTTTGGATGACCGATCGCTTTGATGGCAAGCGTGGGAGCACAAAGTGGGAGTGCTCTTAACACGGCGACAGGCGAGAGCAAGCTAGCAAATCTGTTCTGCATTGAGTTTTGTTCCGCTGCATAAGTCCGTCTCACGACGCAACCTTCCAATCGCCTTCTTGCGCAGGAGGAGCGTGCATACATTAACAAGAGGCCCCCATTTATTATGTGGAGAAATTAAGATTTGCAGGTTTTGTTAATAACTCCTATATGGTGTCGTACAACACATACTGTTTGAAATAACAGCTGTTCACTTATTTCAATATTCTGAAATTATCATAAGTTTCCGTTCGATACTAAACTTCACCTATCTCACACATATATTAATAACCTCATTTCCTAAAAAGGGGTAATAAACACTGATTAAAGTTGCACCGATTAAATGAACACATCAAGCATATATATATATATATGACATGACATACAACATATTATTTGTGAATCTATGCTCCGATACTTTCATACTTTCAATTATTTTCAACGATTGTCTCAGAAATCGTCCTTTTCTTTGGAGTGCAGGGGGAAAAGGGGAGGTGTCCTGAGGTCATGCTCATGTCAGAGTTGAGTGTCTGCCAAGTTTCTCCTGGACAGAGAGTCCTTAATCTGTCACTTTCGGTTTATCGGATTTAGCAATTTATGCGTTAAACGGTCAGGGGGTCCAAGAGTGTCTGTCACGGGAATATTTTCAGATACCAGGTTCTTTGTTCTGTTGTCCATTAGATGGTTTATTGATGCTGAAGCCAGTCACGAAACCTACTGACCTTCTGTAGCTTAAATGAATCCAGATGGGAGGGGGTCAGTTCTTGTTGTCCTAGTATTGTGTCGACATCGGAGGTGGTTTGGTAAATCATCATTTCCGGGTTTTCTTTGTGAAGATAAGCAGAGCGAGACAGGAACTCATTGGAGAAAGGTGGCGCCTAGGCTGACCATGGTTCAGCCTTTACGACTCTCATAGTTGAGAAGAGAGGTTAGTTGTCTGATGGAATGCGGAGATTCCATCGTTCCTTTGTGTGATGTTCGTAAATGCCTTACAATCTTATGTTCTGTTTCTTCTTTAATCAATATTCCTTTTATATTTTTTTCCATTTTTATTGCCAGACCTCTTCCTCCCATATTAAATTCCTAATTACATTTTCATTTTCTCCAACTCTTATTCCTAAAATTTTCATATTTCCTTTCTGTTCTTTAAATGGTATCTTAACAGGTAATTCATTCATTTCACCAATTCTCATATAAGTTGTTTTTTCTTTATTAACCTTTGCCCCTGTTCCTCTACAATATTTTTCCAGAACTTCCATTAATTTTCCTATACTTTTAATATCTTTGACAAACAATGTTGTATCATCAGCATATTGATATACCTTATGTTCTGTTTCTTCTTCTTTTATCCATATTCCTTTTATATTTTTTTCCATTTTTATTGCCAGACCTAGAGCTTCAGACACTCAAGTGTATAACAGTGCTGACATTGGGCAACCTTGTCTGATTGATCTTATTTTAAAATCTTCTGTTAAAAATCCATTCACTTTAACACAACTTCTAATATCTGTGTATATACATTTGATCCATTGTATAAAATTCTTACCAAATCCAAACTTCTCCTTTACATTCATCAAATATTTTTGCTCTACCCTATCGAACGCTTTTTCTAAATCTACACTTATAATATACCCTATTTCTTTTTTTTTTTTTCAAAAACATATCAAATCCATTTTTTTGGTATTATCCCTTTTAACTTTTCATATTGATCTTCTAGAACTACTCTACTTTCTTCTTCATAATTTTCTTCAATTGCATCCCTTATCACTTGTATCGGTAAAAAACCAGGTATAACTTCATACATAATATCTTTAATTTGTCTTATCCCTGCATTATACCATTTTTTATAAAAAAATGTTTGTTCTCCCCTTTTAAGTTGTTTAAAAACAGTGGTTGTCTTAAAATGTCATCTTTATTCAATGACGTACAAACAACATACTTGCTATAATCCCCCCATGCTTTTAAGACTTCTTTATAGTATTCTGGAATTCTATTCATCATATTTTCCTTTAGTTTCATCCATAAAATAGCATCTCCTATGTTACCACACTGGTTTAAATAAAAAGTCATTACATCTTTCCAACCATATTTTTCATCCTTCCAATATTTTTTAATTATTTTTATTCGTATGCTTTTCATTCTTATTAATGGGTCTAATAGTCCCAGTCCTCCTTCTTCAACTTTTCCAATTATAGTATTATATGCAATTTTCGACGGTTTGTCTTCCCATAAAAAATTTAAAATTAGAGATTTTATTTTTTTATACACCCATAATGGCATGCTCACTGATCCTAAAACATACCACATTTTTGATAAAAACAAAGAGTTTATTACTAGAACTTTCCCTTTTAAAAACAAATTCCTTAATTTCCAAAAATTTAACCTTTTTACCATTGCTGTTAAAACTTCCTCCCATATTAAATTCCTAATTACATTTTCATTTTCTCCAACTCTTATTCCTAAAATTTTCATATTTCCTTTCTGTTCTTTAAATGGTATCTTAACAGGTAATTCATTCATTTCACCAATTCTCATATAAGTTGTTTTTTCTTTATTAACCTTTGCCCCTGTTCCTCTACAATATTTTTCCAGAACTTCCATTAATTTTCCTATACTTTTAATATCTTTGACAAACAATGTTGTATCATCAGCATATTGATATACCTTATGTTCTGTTTCTTCTTCTTTTATCCATATTCCTTTTATATTTTTTTCCATTTTTATTGCCAGACCTAGAGCTTCAGACACTAAAGTGTATAACAGTGCTGACATTGGGCATCCTTGTCTGATTGATCTTGTTATTTTAAAATCTTCGGTTAAAAATCCATTCACTTTAACACAACTTCTAATATCTGTGTATATACATTTGATCCATTTTATAAAATTCTTACCAAATCCAAACTTCTCCATTACATTCATCAAATATTTATGCTCTACCCTATCGAACGCTTTTTCTAAATCTACACTTATAATATACCCTATTTCTTTTTTTTTATTTCAAATACCATATCAGATATCTTATACTATAATTAATGTCAGAGATATCTGTTTAAAACTGCATATGCTTGATTTGTTGTAATTATATTTGGTACCACTTTTTTCAATCTGTTTGCTAATACTTCAGTTAAAATTTTATAATCCGTATTCAGCATACTAAGTGGCCTGTAGTTTTTTAAATCTCCTCTATCTCCTTTTCTCTTGTATATTATTTTCACTACTCCTTTCTTCATACTTTGTGTTAATTCACCATTCTTAAAAACATCAACATATATTTCTTTGAGAATTGGACATAAGCTATTTTTAAAAACTTTATAAAACTCATTCGGTAATTCCTGGACTTTTCCCATTTCTTAACTGCTCAATTGCTGTTTCTATTTCTGTCTCCGTGATATTACTCACACATTTCTCTCTCTAACTTATTTACTTCAGCTTTTGTTTTCTTTAATAAATATTCCTCATCCTCTGCAATTAAATCATTTTCTCTAAAACAAGTCTTTGTAAAATCTTCTAATTTATTTTAATATTCCTTCTGTGTCTTCCACTGTCTTCCCATCTTGTGTATTGATACTTTTAATTATATCTGCTTTCTGTCTATTTTTCTCTAATTCATAGAAATATTTAGTACTTATTTCTCCTTCTATTATGTCTTTAGCTCTACTTCTTATTATTGCTCCCTTACACTTTTCTTCCTCCATTTTCCTCATTTTTTCGTGCAGTTATATCTTATCAATGTTTTTCTCTCCCTCACTAATTTTTCTAATTTCTTCATCCCATTCTTTTTTCAACTTTACTTTCTATCATTCTTTTAGCTCTGAACATTTTTAGAAAAAAATAATCGAGAACGTCTTTATTCTATTTTTCAGACAATCCCACCAAAATACTCTTTCTGTTTCATACATCTCATCATTAACACTAATTATTATACTTTCTATTTCTATTCTGTACATTTCCATTTTTAAAAGTCCTGTATTTAACATCCATACTCCTTGTCCTTTTATAATCTCATTAAAATCGTCTCAGGTTACTTATGTAACCATGGTTCCCTGAGTAGGGAACGAGACACTGTGTCCTCTAGGGGTCGCTATGGGGAACGCCTTGTCATGACCCGTGTCTGAAGCATACATAGAAAAAACACCAACAACACGTTGGCCGGCGACAGCCCATGACGTCACTACCGGTGCGACTATTAGTATAAATAGGCGCCGGGAGAACATGTCATTCACTTCTTCATCTGAAGCTTGCATTCGAAGCATGACAGGAAGCCTACAGGACGCAGTGTCTCGTTCCCTACTCGGGGGAACCATGGTTACATAAGTAACCCGAGTCGTTCCCTTTGTTACGAATTCCCCTGTCTAGGGTAGAGGAGATGGAACAGATTAGTTCATTTGAATTATTTTATTTAATTTAAACAAATTGTACGTCTTCAGAGCCCCTGTCTCCCATCCCAGCACTAATAATTAAAAAATAAATAAAAAATGGAACAAGTAAAATAAGGAATAAAAAATATACAAATCGACAATTGTATGTACAGGTATATTATGTGCAAATTAAAATGTAGACGGAGTATGTGTGTTAGATAAATAAGTGTATGAGTGAATAAATAGTGTGTTACACAGTTATTGTCAAGTGTTTATGAGATGGATGGCCTGTCATTCACTTCTTCATCTGAAGCTTGCATTCGAAGCATGACAGGAAGCCTACAGGACGCAGTGTCTCGTTCCCTACTCGGGGGAACCATGGTTACATAAGTAACCCGAGTCGTTCCCTTTGTTACGAATTCCCCTGTCTAGGGTAGAGGAGATGGAACAGATTAGTTCATTTGAATTATTTTATTTAATTTAAACAAATTGTACGTCTTCAGAGCCCCTGTCTCCCATCCCAGCACTAATAATTAAAAAATAAATAAAAAATGGAACAAGTAAAATAAGGAATAAAAAATATACAAATCGACAATTGTATGTACAGGTATATTATGTGCAAATTAAAATGTAGACGGAGTATGTGTGTTAGATAAATAAGCGTATGAGTGAATAAATAGTGTGTTACACAGTTATTGTCAAGTGTTTATGAGATGGATGGCCTGAGGGAAGAAACCGTTCCTGTGTCTGGCCGTTCTGGTGCTCAGAGCTCTGTATCGTCGACCAGATGGCAACAGTTCAAAGAGGGAGTGTGCTGGATGTGAGGGGTCCATAGTAATTTTGCCAGCCCTTTTGCTGTATAGGAGTACAGTTCTTGGAGAGAAGGGAGGTTGTACCAATGATTCACTCAGCAGTCCGGACTACCCTCTGTAGTGTTCTGAGGTCAGATTTGGTAGCTGAGCTGAACCAGACAGTTATAGAAGTGCAGAGCATGGATTCAATGATGGCGGAGTAGAACGGTTTCAGCAGCTCCTGTGGCAGGTTGAACTTCCTCAGCTGGCGAAGGAAGTACAACCTCTGCTGGGCCTTTTTAACAATGGAGTCTATGTGAGTGTCCCATTTCAGGTCCTGAGAGATTGTGGTGCCCAGGACCCTGAATGACTCCACTGCAGTCACAGTGCTGTTCATGATGGTGTGTGGGGGGAGTGCAGGGGGGTTTCTCCTGAAGTCCACGGTCATCTCCACAGTTTTGAGCATGTTAAGCTCCAAGTTGTTGAGACTGCACCAGACAGCCAGCTCTTTAACCTCCTGACTGTAAGCAGACTCGTCACCATCCTGAATGAGGCCGATGAGTGCGTCTGCAAACTTCAGGAGCTTGACAAAGGGGTCTTTAGAGGTGCAGTCGTTGGTGTACAGGGAGAAGAGCAGTGGGGAGAGGACGCAGCCCTGAGGAGCTCCAGTGCTGATCGTACGATTGCTGGATGTGTATTTTCCCAGCCTCACTAGCGGCTGCCTGTCTGTCAGGAAGCTGTTGATCCACTGACAGACGGAGGTGGGCACGGAGAGCTGAGTTAGTTTGGGCAGGAGGAGGTTTGGGATGATGGTGTTAAAGGCCGAGCCGAAGTCCACGAACAGGATCCTCACATAAGTCCCTGGTCTGTCTAGATGTTGCAGAACATAATGCAGTCCCATGTTTACTGCATCGTCCACAGACCTGTTTGT